>NW_027509222.1:1815000-2097500 GCF_051911475.1 Siphateles boraxobius
GTGTGTGTGTGTGTGTGTGTGTGTGTGTGTGTGTGTGTGTGTGTGTGTGAGCCTGCAGGGCTGAGCTAGTGTGTGTGTGTGTGTGTGTGTGTGTGTGTGTGTGTGTGAGCCTGCAGGGCTGAGCTAGGCTTGTACCCGCTGAACATGGAGATCCAGAAGAGATGTGTTCAGTTCTGGCATCACCTCCATCAGTCTGATCCAGAGTCAGTCCAATATAAAGCCCTCCTCGCCAATGAAAGCTCAGCAGAACCTCCTCCTCTAAACACACACTCGCTCTTCACCTCCTCCATCAGACTACACCCCCCGCTGACCACAGCTACAGCCCCAAAACTATTGTTAAAGAAATACACACACATCTAAAAGACACTCATGATCAATCACTAAAAGCAAGTTTTGACCTCCAGAATAAACTCAAATGCTACTCGACCCTCAATAGAACCACTAAATTGGCCAGTTATCTATTTATTAAACATTTTAAAGAAAGACAAATCCTCTCCAAATACAGATTAAGTGACCACGATCTAGAGATAGAGAGAGGTAGACATAGACAAACATGGAGAGAGAGAGAGCAGAGGATCTGTAGACACTGTGATCTACAGCACATAGAGGATGAGGAACACTTTCTGCTCTTCTGTCCCAAATATACCAGTATAAGAGAAACTTTTCTGCCCAGATTTGAAACCTTGATTCCGTCATTCTTTGAACTGAGTGACACTGAAAAAATGTCCTTCTTACTCGGAGAAGATGTTAATACAGCTGCACTAGCGGCTAAATATGTGCTAGCTATTCACAACGCCAGAGACAGCTAATTCTCAAGAGTGATCAAATGTATTTATTTATCTATTTATTAAGATAGATTGTGTTGATCTGTCTATCTATTTACAATGCTACATATGACATGATTTATACATATGTTTACTGTTTGTTTTATTATTTATATATAATATGTTGATGCTTTGGCAACATTGTGTTACACAGTCATGCTAATAAAGCTCATTTGAATTGAATTGAGAGTGAGAGACAGAGAGAGTGAGTGAGTGAGAGAGAGACAGAGAGAGAGAGAGAGAGAGAGAGAGAGAGAGAGAGAGAGAGAGAGAGAGAGAGAGAGAGAGAGAGACAATGCTGAATATGACAATATGAATATGCTGAATGTTAAAGTGCCCCTATTATGCTATTTTAAAAGTTCCCATTTTTGTCTCCAACAACCGGTTTACATGCATCCAAGGTAAAAACAAAACAGAAAAACAACACTTTAACTTTCTCCTAATAATCCATTGCAGCAGCAACTTTTCTTAAAGAGTCTGAAACCGGTTATTCCAAAGATTCAGTGTCTCTAAACCTCTCCGAGAGCAGATGACCCAGTCTGTTGTGATTGGTCTACTCTGCTCTGATTGGTCAGATGACCCAGTCTGTTGAGATTGGTCTACTCTGCTCTGATTGGTCAGATGACCCAGTCTGTTGTGATTGGTCTACTCTGCTCTGATTGGTCAGATAACCCAGTCTGTTGAGATTGGTCTACTCTGCTCTGATTGGTCAGATGACCCAGACTGGTGTGATTAGTCTACTCTGCTCTGATTGGTCAGATGACCCAGTCTGTTGTGATTGGTCTACTCTGCTCTGATTGGTCAGATGACCCAGTCTGTTGAGATTGGTCTACTCTGCTCTGATTGGTCAGATAACCCAGTCTGTTGAGATTGGTCTACTCTGCTCTGATTGGTCAGATGACCCAGACTGGTGTGATTAGTCTACTCTGCTCTGATTGGTCAGATGACCCAGACTGTTGAGATTGGTCTACTCTGCTCTGATTGGTCAGATAACCCAGTCTGTTGAGATTGGTCTACTCTGCTCTGATTGGTCAGTTGACCCAGTCTGTTGTGATTGGTCTACTCTGCTCTGATTGGTCAGATGACCCAGTCTGTTGTGATTGGTCTACTCTGCTCTGATTGGTCAGATGGCCCAGTCTGTTGTGATTGGTCTACTCTGCTCTGATTGGTCAGATGACTCAGTCTCTTGTGATTGGTCTACTCTGCTCTGATTGGTCAGATGACCCAGACTGGTGTGATTAGTCTACTCTGCTCTGATTGGTCAGATGACCCAGACTGGTGAGATTGGTCTACTCTGCTCTGATTGGTCAGATGACCCAGACTGTTGAGATTGGTCTACTCTGCTCTGATTGGTCAGATGACCCAGACTGGTGTGATTGGTCTACTCTGCTCTGATTGGTCAGATGACCCAGTCTGTTGAGATTGGTCTACTCTGCTCTGATTGGTCAGATGACCCAGACTGTTGAGATTGGTCTACTCTGCTCTGATTGGTCAGATGACCCAGTCTGTTGAGATTGGTCTACTCTGCTCTGATTGGTCAGATGACCCAGTCTGTTGTGATTGGTCTACTCTGCTCTGATTGGTCAGATGACCCAGACTGGTGTGATTGGTCTACTCTACTCTGATTGGTCAGATGACCCAGACTGTTGAGATTGGTCTACTCTGCTCTGATTGGTCAGATGACCCAGTCTGTTGAGATTGGTCTACTCTGCTCTGATTGGTCAGATGACCCAGTCTGTTGAGATTGGTCTACTCTGCTCTGATTGGTCAGATAACCCAGTCTGTTGAGATTGGTCTACTCTGCTCTGATTGGTCAGATCTCTCTCTCTCTCTGTGCGTGCGGTTCAGGCGTTTGAGGCTGTGCGCACAGGTAACAGCACATGAGTCACGATTTTCGCCTCTTCTTCCGCGTTTAAAATCGCTTGAATGTATAAATTGGTCAGACTAAACACATTCAAATGATAAACTATCATTCTATGATCGTTAAACTTAGCAATTATCGAATCACATTCGTGCCGAACCATGGGGTCAAACAAAGACACCCTTACTTATAACTAAAGCTAATGGAAAGTTCAGCTTTCAGAGCTGCTCATTCATCCTTTACATAGCGTAGGAAGCTTGAAGCTCAACACAAAGACCTTTAAGGTAAAAATGAACTAATATAAGATAATTGCCGCTATTAAAATCTTAATATGGAAGGAATGTGACAAATGTGTTCAGTCCCTGAACTTTTGTTAATTACAGCAGATGACAAAAACCAGTCGTTACAGTCTAAGAGAGAGAGAGAGAGTTGCGTTGGAACAAAACACAGATTAAACTTCAGCCAGTTGCTTTGCCACAGTTTAGCGCTTTGAACTTTGTTACCTGGCTTTTATTCAGAGGTGAAGGACTTCGGGGAAAAAAAGAAAATCATGAAAAGAGGCATGCAGTGTCGCTGCTCTCCACTCTGTTATATCTTGGTGTTTGAAATATGCCTGAAATGCAATGTAATTATATGGGATAAAAACCATGACTACCGCATTCTGAATACCTTTTTTTATGAGCCAAAATGACAATGGTTTCAAGGATGACGGTGACAGAGTTTCATGAGTGAGAGAAAAAGAGCATTGGTAATGCGACAAATTGTCTTTATGCAAATGAACAGCGACAATATCCCAAGACGCTTTGTACCATTAAAACAGGGCTTGAATTTAGGCATGGGATTGCGGGTATTGTGCAAGATTAAAATAATTCCTGCAGGTCTCCCGCTTATAATGCGGGAAATTCCCCCGGAAAAATTGATTCACTTTAACATTTAGATTGTATGAGTGAATTAATCCACATATATTATAAAATATTCACTTGCACGATCGGCCCAGGATTGCATCGTAACTAAAGTTGACCATTTTCACGTCTTTTTAAGTCGTATCAGTTTAAACATTCAAGCGATATTAAACTATCCAGTGCTCACGCGCTCTCTGAGAGATCGTGTTCTCTGCACACATACAGTAAAGCCGCCCCACAAACAGCTCGGCAGTAACAAAAGATATTTTTCGCGGATTATATCCCTTTAACGGGAAAAAAACACGCAAAATTGTGTCACAATTCCAGTCTTCGTTAGTATACTCGTAAACAAAGTCAGTTATGCCTTCAATAAGCATAAAACATGTGACAGTGTGACAGAATGAAAACAGTAATGGATCCGTGCACTAGCTCTAAAAGTGACAGCAGCCATGTGTGTCTGTCATTAATGTTGTCGTCAAAAGAACAAAAAATAGCTTTAATTGTAAGGAATCAGAATTAATAGCCTATGTATTTAATAGAGGCAAGACTAAAAGACTATAAGTGTTATTTTAGATTTGATTACTTTATTTGTTTTCTGTAGTATTTCTGAATACTAGTGTTAGGCTAGACCTTACCAAAAAAAAATCTCTTTATTTGTATCTTCATTATTTTGTATTAATTTTTGCTACTTTTTTCAACTTAATTCAAGCTTCCTTGTGTTGTCTAACTCTTAACAACAAAATTACCCCATTGTAAAAATGCAATGAGTGAGAAAACTTTTAGGTCAGATAAATGTCACAAAAAATTGTCTAATCTGTGTTCAGATTATAATGACTGATGCTGATACACTGATACAGTATACAGATGTGTGTTCAGATTATAATGACTGATGCTGATACACTGATACAGTATACAGATGTGTGTTCAGATTATAATGACTGACTGTCTACACTGATACAGTATACAGATGTGTGTTCAGATTATAATGACTGACTGTCTACACTGATACAGTATACAGATGTGTGTTCAGATTATAATGACTGACGCTGTCTACACTGATACAGTATACAGATGTGTGTTCAGATTATAATGACTGATGCTGTCTACACTGATACAGTATACAGATGTGTGTTCAGATTATAATGATTGACACTGTCTACACTGATACAGTATACAGATGTGTGTTCAGATTATAATGAATGATGCTGTCTACACTGATACAGTATACAGATGTGTGTTCAGATTATAATGAATGATGCTGTCTACACTGATACAGTATACAGATGTGTGTTCAGATTATAATGATTGACACTGTCTACACTGATACAGTATACAGATGTGTGTTCAGATTATAATGATTGACGCTGTCTACACTGATACAGTATACAGATGTGTGTTCAGATTATAATGACTGACGCTGTCTACACTGATACAGTATACAGATGTGTGTTCAGATTATAATGAATGATGCTGTCTACACTGATACAGTATACAGATGTGTGTTCAGATTATAATGACTGACGCTGTCTACACTGATACAGTATACAGATGTGTGTTCAGATTATAATGATTGACGCGGTCTACACTGATACAGTATACAGATGTGTGTTCAGATTATAATGAATGATGCTGTCTACACTGATAAAGTATACAGATGTGTGTTCAGATTATAATGAATGATGCTGTCTACACTGATACATTATACAGATGTGTGTTCAGATTATAATGACTGACTGATACACTGATACAGTATACAGATGTGTGTTCAGATTATAATGATTGACACTGTCTACACTGATACAGTATACAGATGTGTGTTCAGATTATAATGATTGACGCTGTCTACACTGATACAGTATACAGATGTGTGTTCAGATTATAATGATTGACGCTGTCTACACTGATACAGTATACAGATGTGTGTTCAGATTATAATGATTGACGCTGTCTACACTGATACAGTATACAGATGTGTGTTCAGATTATAATGATTGACGCTGTCTACACTGATACAGTATACAGATGTGTGTTCAGATTATAATGACTGACGCTGTCTACACTGATAAAGTATACAGATGTGTGTTCAGATTATAATGAATGATGCTGTCTACACTGATACAGTATACAGATGTGTGTTCAGATTATAATGATTGACACTGTCTACACTGATACAGTATACAGATGTGTGTTCAGATTATAATGATTGACGCTGTCTACACTGATACAGTATACAGATGTGTGTTCAGATTATAATGAATGATGCTGTCTACACTGATACAGTATACAGATGTGTGTTCAGATTATAATGATTGACACTGTCTACACTGACACAGTATACAGATGTGTGTTCAGATTATAATGACTGACTGTCTACACTGATACAGTATACAGATGTGTGTTCAGATTATAATGACTGACGCTGATACACTGATACAGTATACAGATGTGTGTTCAGATTATAATGACTGATGCTGATACACTGATACAGTATACAGATGTGTGTTCAGATTATAATGAATGATGCTGATACACTTATACAGTATACAGATGTGTGTTCAGATTATAATGACTGACGCTGATACACTGATACAGTATACAGATGTGTGTTCAGATTATAATGACTGATGCTGATACACTGATACAGTATACAGATGTGTGTTCAGATTATAATGAATGATGCTGTCTACACTGATACAGTATACAGATGTGTGCTCAGATTATAATGATTGACGCTGTCTACACTGACACAGTATACAGATGTGTGTTCAGATTATAATGACTGACTGTCTACACTGATACAGTATACAGATGTGTGTTCAGATTATAATGAATGATGCTGTCTACACTGATACAGTATACAGATGTGTGTTCAGATTATAATGAATGATGCTGTCTACACTGATACAGTATACAGATGTGTGCTCAGATTATAATGATTGACGCTGTCTACACTGACACAGTATACAGATGTGTGTTCAGATTATAATGACTGACTGTCTACACTGATACAGTATACAGATGTGTGTTCAGATTATAATGAATGATGCTGTCTACACTGATACAGTATACAGATGTGTGTTCAGATTATAATGACTGATGCTGTCTACACTGATACAGTATACAGATGTGTGTTCAGATTATAATGACTGACACTGTCTATACTGATACAGTATACAGATGTGTGTTCAGATTATAATGACTGACACTGTCTACACTGACACAGTATACAGATGTGTGTTCAGATTATAATGACTGACGCTGATACACTGATACAGTATACAGATGTGTGTTCAGATTATAATGACTGACACTGTCTACACTGATACAGTATATAGATGTGTGTTCAGATTATAATGACTGACGCTGATACACTGATACAGTATACAGATGTGTGTTCAGATTATAATGATTGACGCTGTCTACACTGATACAGTATATAGATGTGTGTTCAGATTATAATGACTGATGCTGTCTACACTGATACAGTATACAGATGTGTGTTCAGATTATAATGACTGACGCGGTCTACACTGATACAGTATACAGATGTGTGTTCAGATTATAATGACTGACCGTCTACACTGATACAGTATACAGATGTGTGTTCAGATTATAATGACTGACACTGTCTACACTGATACAGTATACAGATGTGTGTTCAGATTATAATGACTGATGCTGTCTACACTGATACAGTATACAGATGTGTGTTCAGATTATAATGACTGATGCTGATACACTGATACAGTATACAGATGTGTGTTCAGATTATAATGACTGACACTGTCTACACTGATACAGTATACAGATGTGTGTTCAGATTATAATGACTGACACTGTCTACACTGATACAGTATACAGATGTGTGTTCAGATTATAATGATTGACGCTGTCTACACTGATACAGTATATAGATGTGTGTTCAGATTATAATGACTGATGCTGTCTACACTGATACAGTATACAGATGTGTGTTCAGATTATAATGACTAACGCTGTCTACACTGATACAGTATACAGATGTGTGTTCAGATTATAATGACTGACCGTCTACACTGATACAGTATACAGATGTGTGTTCAGATTATAATGACTGACACTGTCTACACTGATACAGTATACAGATGTGTGTTCAGATTATAATGATTGACGCTGTCTACACTGATACAGTATATAGATGTGTGTTCAGATTATAATGACTGATGCTGTCTACACTGATACAGTATACAGATGTGTGTTCAGATTATAATGACTGACGCTGTCTACACTGATACAGTATACAGATGTGTGTTCAGATTATAATGACTGATGCTGTCTACACTGATACAGTATACAGATGTGTGTTCAGATTATAATGACTGACACTGTCTACACTGATACAGTATACAGATGTGTGTTCAGATTATAATGACTGATGCTGTCTACACTGATACAGTATACAGATGTGTGTTCAGATTATAATGACTGATGCTGATACACTGATACAGTATACAGATGTGTGTTCAGATTATAATGACTGATGCTGATACACTGATACAGTATACAGATGTGTGTTCAGATTATAATGACTGATGCTGATACACTGATACAGTATACAGATGTGTGTTCAGATTATAATGACTGATGCTGATACACTGATATAGTATACAGATGTGTGTTCAGATTATAATGACTGACACTGTCTACACTGATACAGTATACAGATGTGTGTTCAGATTTTAATGACTGACTGTCTACACTGATACAGTATACAGATGTGTGTTCAGATTATAATGACTGACACTTGTCTACACTGATACAGTATACAGATGTGTGTTCAGATTATAATGACTGACGCTGATACACTGATACAGTATACAGATGTGTGTTCAGATTATAATGATTGACGCTGTCTACACTGACACAGTATACAGATGTGTGTTCAGATTATAATGACTGATGCTGATACACTGATACAGTATACAGATGTGTGTTCAGATTATAATGACTGATGCTGATACACTGATACAGTATACAGATGTGTGTTCAGATTATAATGACTGATGCTGATACACTGATACAGTATACAGATGTGTGTTCAGATTATAATGATTGACGCTGTCTACACTGACACAGTATACAGATGTGTGTTCAGATTATAATGACTGACTGTCTACACTGATACAGTATACAGATGTGTGTTCAGATTATAATGATTGACGCTGCCTACACTGACACAGTATACAGATGTGTGTTCAGATTATAATGATTGACGCTGTCTACACTGATACAGTACACAGATGTGTGTTCAGATTATAATGACTGACTGTCTACACTGATACAGTATACAGATGTGTGCTCAGATTGTAATGATTGACTGTCTACACTGATACAGTATACAGATGTGTGTTCAGATTATAATGATTGACGCTGTCTACACTGACACAGTATACAGATGTGTGTTCAGATTATAATGACTGACTGTCTACACTGATACAGTATACAGATGTGTGTTCAGATTATAATGATTGACGCTGCCTACACTGACACAGTATACAGATGTGTGTTCAGATTATAATGATTGACGCTGTCTACACTGATACAGTACACAGATGTGTGTTCAGATTATAATGACTGACTGTCTACACTGATACAGTATACAGATGTGTGCTCAGATTGTAATGATTGACTGTCTACACTGATACAGTATACAGATGTGTGTTCAGATTATAATGATTGACGCTGTCTACACTGATACAGTATACAGATGTGTGTTCAGATTATAATGACTGACGCTGTCTACACTGCTACAGTATACAGATGTGTGTTCAGATTATAATGACTGACTGTCTACACTGATACAGTATACAGATGTGTGCTCAGATTATAATGACTGACTGTCTACACTGATACAGTATACAGATGTGTGCTCAGATTATAATGACTGACTGTCTACACTGATACAGTATACAGATGTGTGTTCAGATTATAATGACTGACTGTCTACACTGATACAGTATACAGATGTGTGTTCAGATTATAATGACTGACGCTGTCTACACTGATACAGTATACAGATGTGTGTTCAGATTATAATGAATGATGCTGTCTACACTGATACAGTATACAGATGTGTGCTCAGATTATAATGACTGATGCTGTCTACACTGATACAGTATACAGATGTGTGTTCAGATTATAATGAATAATGCTGTCTACACTGATACAGTATACAGATGTGTGCTCAGATTATAATGACTGATGCTGTCTACACTGATACAGTATACAGATGTGTGTTCAGATTATAATGACTGACTGTCTACACTGATACAGTATACAGATGTGTGCTCAGATTATAATGACTGACTGTCTACACTGATACAGTATACAGATGTGTGTTCAGATTATAATGACTGACTGTCTACACTGATACAGTATACAGATGTGTGTTCAGATTATAATGACTGATGCTGTCTACACTGATACAGTATACAGATGTGTGTTCAGATTATAATGAATGATGCTGTCTACACTGATACAGTATACAGATGTGTGCTCAGATTATAATGACTGATGCTGTCTACACTGATACAGTATACAGATGTGTGTTCAGATTATAATGAATAATGCTGTCTACACTGATACAGTATACAGATGTGTGCTCAGATTATAATGACTGATGCTGTCTACACTGATACAGTATACAGATGTGTGTTCAGATTATAATGACTGATGCTGTCTACACTGATACAGTATACAGATGTGTGTTCAGATTATAATGACTGACGCTGTCTACACTGATATCGTATACCGATGTGTGCTCAGATTATAATGACTGACTGTCTACACTGATACAGTATACAGATGTGTGTTCAGATTATAATGATTGACGCTGTCTACACTGATACATTATACAGATGTGTGTTCAGATTATAATGACTGACGCTTTCTACACTGATACCGTATACCGATGTGTGCTCAGATTATAATGACTGACTGTCTACACTGATACAGTATACAGATGTGTGTTCAGATTATAATGACTGACGCTGTCTACACTGATATCGTATACCGATGTGTGCTCAGATTATAATGACTGACTGTCTACACTGATACAGTATACAGATGTGTGTTCAGATTATAATGATTGACGCTGTCTACACTGATACATTATACAGATGTGTGTTCAGATTATAATGACTGACGCTTTCTACACTGATACCGTATACCGATGTGTGCTCAGATTATAATGACTGACTGTCTACACTGATACAGTATACAGATGTGTGTTCAGATTATAATGACTGACGCTGTCTACACTGATACAGTATACAGATGTGTGTTCAGATTATAATGACTGACGCTGTCTACACTGATACATTATACAGATGTGTGTTCAGATTATAATGATTGACGCTGTCTACACTGATACATTATACAGATGTGTGTTCAGATTATAATGACTGACTGTCTACACTGATACAGTATACAGATGTGTGTTCAGATTATAATGACTGACGCTGTCTACACTGATACAGTATACAGATGTGTGTTAAGATTATAATGACTGACGCTGTCTACACTGATACAGTATACAGATGTGTGTTCAGATTATAATGACTGACGCTGATACACTGATACAGTATACAGATGTGTGTTCAGATTATAATGACTGACGCTGTCTACACTGATACAGTATACAGATGTGTGTTCAGATTATAATGACTGACGCTGTCTACACTGATACAGTATACAGATGTGTGTTCAGATTATAATGACTGACTGATACACTGATACAGTATACAGATGTGTGTTCAGAATATAATGACTGACGCTGTCTACACTGATACAGTATACAGATGTGTGTTCAGATTATAATGACTGACGCTGTCTACACTGATACAGTACACAGATGTGTGTTCAGATTATAATGACTGACGCTGTCTACACTGATACAGTATACAGATTTGTGTTCAGATTATAATGACTGACGCTGTCTACACTGATACAGTATACAGATGTGTGTTCAGATTATAATAACTGACGCTGATACACTGATACAGTATACAGATGTGTGTTCAGATTATAATGACTGACTGATACACTGATACAGTATACAGATTTGTGTTCAGATTATAATGACTGACTGATACACTGACACAGTATACAGATGTGTGTTCAGATTATAATGACTGACGCTGTCTACACTGATACAGTATACAGATGTGTGTTCAGATTATAATGACTGACTGATACACTGATACAGTATACAGATGTGTGTTCAGATTATAATGACTGACGCTGTCTACACTGATACAGTATACAGATGTGTGTTCAGATTATAATGACTGACTGATACACTGATACAGTATACAGATTTGTGTTCAGATTATAATGACTGACTGATACACTGACACAGTATACAGATGTGTGTTCAGATTATAATAACTGACGCTGATACACTGATACAGTATACAGATGTGTGTTCAGATTATAATGACTGACTGATACACTGATACAGTATACAGATTTGTGTTCAGATTATAATGACTGACGCTGTCTACACTGATACAGTATACAGATGTGTGTTCAGATTATAATAACTGACGCTGATACACTGATACCGTATACAGATGTGTGTTCAGATTATAATGACTGACGCTGTCTACACTGATACAGTATACAGATGTGTGTTCAGATTATAATGACTGACGCTGTCTACACTGATACAGTATACAGATTTGTGTTCAGATTATAATGACTGACTGATACACTGATACAGTATACAGATTTGTGTTCAGATTATAATGACTGACGCTGTCTACACTGATACAGTATACAGATGTGTGTTCAGATTATAATAACTGACGCTGATACACTGATACCGTATACAGATGTGTGTTCAGATTATAATGACTGACGCTGATACACTGATACCGTATACAGATGTGTGTTCAGATTATAATGACTGACGCTGTCTACACTGATACAGTATACAGATTTGTGTTCAGATTATAATGACTGACGCTGTCTACACTGATACAGTATACAGATGTGTGTTCAGATTATAATAACTGACGCTGATACACTGATACAGTATACAGATGTGTGTTCAGATTATAATGACTGATGCTGATACACTGATATAGTATACAGATGTGTGTTCAGATTATAATGACTGACGCTGTCTACACTGATACAGTATACAGATTTGTGTTCAGATTATAATGACTGACGCTGTCTACACTGATACAGTATACAGATGTGTGTTCAGATTATAATGACTGACGCTGTCTACACTGATACAGTATACAGATTTGTGTTCAGATTATAATGACTGACGCTGTCTACACTGATACAGTATACAGATGTGTGTTCAGATTATAATAACTGACGCTGATACACTGATACAGTATACAGATGTGTGTTCAGATTATAATGACTGATGCTGATACACTGATATAGTATACAGATGTGTGTTCAGATTATAATGACTGACGCTGTCTACACTGATACAGTATACAGATTTGTGTTCAGATTATAATGACTGACGCTGTCTACACTGATACAGTATACAGATGTGTGTTCAGATTATAATGACTGACGCTGATACACTGATACAGTATACAGATGTGTGTTCAGATTATAATAACTGACGCTGATACACTGATACAGTATACAGATGTGTGTTCAGATTATAATGACTGACTGATACACTGATACAGTATACAGATGTGTGTTCAGATTATAATGACTGACGCTGTCTACACTGATACAGTATACAGATGTGTGTTCAGATTATAATGACTGACGCTGATACACTGATACAGTATACAGATGTGTGTTCAGATTATAATAACTGACGCTGATACACTGATACAGTATACAGATGTGTGTTCAGATTATAATGACTGACTGATACACTGATACCGTATACAGATGTGTGTTCAGATTATAATGACTGACGCTGTCTACACTGATACAGTATACAGATGTGTGTTCAGATTATAATGACTGACGCTGTCTACACTGATACAGTATACAGATGTGTGTTCAGATTATAATGACTGACGCTGTCTACACTGATACAGTATACAGATGTGTGTTCAGATTATAATAACTGACGCTGATACACTGATACAGTATACAGATGTGTGTTCAGATTATAATGACTGACTGATACACTGATACAGTATACAGATGTGTGTTCAGATTATAATGACTGACGCTGTCTACACTGATACAGTATACAGATGTGTGTTCAGATTATAATAACTGACGCTGATACACTGATACCGTATACAGATGTGTGTTCAGATTATAATGACTGACGCTGATACACTGATACCGTATACAGATGTGTGTTCAGATTATAATGACTGACGCTGTCTACACTGATACAGTATACAGATGTGTGTTCAGATTATAATGACTGACGCTGTCTACACTGATACAGTATACAGATTTGTGTTCAGATTATAATGACTGACGCTGTCTACACTGATACAGTATACAGATGTGTGTTCAGATTATAATAACTGACGCTGATACACTGATACAGTATACAGATGTGTGTTCAGATTATAATGACTGATGCTGATACACTGATATAGTATACAGATGTGTGTTCAGATTATAATGACTGACGCTGTCTACACTGATACAGTATACAGATTTGTGTTCAGATTATAATGACTGACGCTGTCTACACTGATACAGTATACAGATGTGTGTTCAGATTATAATGACTGACGCTGATACACTGATACAGTATACAGATGTGTGTTCAGATTATAATAACTGACGCTGATACACTGATACAGTATACAGATGTGTGTTCAGATTATAATGACTGACTGATACACTGATACAGTATACAGATGTGTGTTCAGATTATAATGACTGACTGATACACTGACACAGTATACAGATGTGTGTTCAGATTATAATGACTGACTGATACACTGATACAGTATACAGATTTGTGTTCAGATTATAATGACTGATGCTGTCTACACTGATACAGTATACAGATGTGTGTTCAGATTATAATAACTGACGCTGTCTACACTGATACAGTATACAGATGTGTGTTCAGATTATAATAACTGACGCTGATACACTGATACAGTATACAGATGTGTGTTCAGATTATAATGACTGACGCTGTCTACACTGATACAGTATACAGATGTGTGTTCAGATTATAATGACTGATGCTGTCTACACTGATACAGTATACAGATGTGTGTTCAGATTATAATAACTGACGCTGATACACTGATACAGTATACAGATGTGTGTTCAGATTATAATGACTGACGCTGTCTACACTGATACAGTATACAGATGTGTGTTCAGATTATAATAACTGACGCTGATACACTGATACAGTATACAGATGTGTGTTCAGATTATAATGACTGACTGATACACTGATACCGTATACAGATGTGTGTTCAGATTATAATGACTGACGCTGTCTACACTGATACAGTATACAGATGTGTGTTCAGATTATAATGACTGACGCTGTCTACACTGATACAGTATACAGATGTGTGTTCAGATTATAATGACTGACGCTGTCTACACTGATACAGTATACAGATGTGTGTTCAGATTATAATGACTGACGCTGTCTACACTGATACAGTATACAGATTTGTGTTCAGATTATAATGACTGACGCTGTCTACACTGATACAGTATACAGATGTGTGTTTAGATTATAATGACTGACGCTGTCTACACTGATACAGTATACAGATTTGTGTTCAGATTATAATGACTGACGCTGTCTACACTGATACAGTATACAGATGTGTGTTTAGATTATAATGACTGACGCTGATACACTGATACAGTATACAGATGTGTGTTCAGATTATAATGACTGATGCTGTCTACACTGATACAGTATACAGATTTGTGTTCAGATTATAATGACTGACGCTGTCTACACTGATACCGTATACAGATGTGTGTTCAGATTATAATGACTGACGCTGTCTAGACTGATACAGTATACAGATTTGTGTTCAGATTATAATGACTGACGCTGTCTACACTGATACAGTATACAGATGTGTGTTTAGATTATAATGACTGACGCTGATACACTGATACAGTATACAGATGTGTGTTCAGATTATAATGACTGACTGATACACTGACACAGTATACAGATGTGTGTTCAGATTATAATGACTGACGCTGTCTACACTGATACAGTATACAGATGTGTGTTCAGATTATAATGACTGACGCTGTCTACACTGATACAGTATACAGATTTGTGTTCAGATTATAATGACTGACGCTGTCTACACTGATACAGTATACAGATGTGTGTTCAGATTATAATGATTGACGCTGATACACTGATACAGTTACAGATGTGTGTTCAGATTATAATGACTGACTGATACACTGACACAGTATACAGATGTGTGTTCAGATTATAATGACTGACTGATACACTGATACAGTATACAGATGTGTGTTCAGATTATAATGACTGACTGATACACTGACACAGTATACAGATTTGTGTTCAGATTATAATGACTGATGCTGTCTACACTGATACAGTATACAGATGTGTGTTCAGATTATAATGACTGACTGATACACTGATACAGTATACAGATGTGTGTTCAGATTATAATGATTGACGCTGCCTACACTGACACAGTATACAGATGTCTGCTCAGATTGTAATGAATGATGCTGTATACACTGATACAGTATACAGATGTGTGTTCAGATTATAATGACTGACTGATACACTGACACAGTATACAGATGTGTGTTCAGATTATAATGACTGACTGATACACTGATACAGTATACAGATGTGTGTTCAGATTATAATGACTGACTGATACACTGACACAGTATACAGATGTGTGTTCAGATTATAATGACTGACGCTGTCTACACTGATACAGTATACAGATGTGTGTTCAGATTATAATGACTGACGCTGTCTACACTGATACAGTATACAGATGTGTGTTCAGATTATAATGACTGACGCTGTCTACACTGACACAGTATACAGATGTGTGTTCAGATTATAATGACTGACGCTGTCTACACTGATACAGTATACAGATGTGTGTTCAGATTATAATGACTGACTGATACAATGATACAGTATACAGATGTGTGTTCAGATTATAATGATTGACGCTGCCTACACTGACACAGTATACAGATGTGTGTTCAGATTATAATGACTGACGCTGATACACTGATACAGTATACAGATGTGTGTTCAGATTATAATGACTGACTGATACACTGACACAGTATACAGATGTGTGTTCAGATTATAATGACTGACTGATACACTGACACAGTATACAGATTTGTGTTCAGATTATAATGACTGATGCTGTCTACACTGATATAGTATACAGATGTGTGTTCAGAATATAATGATTGACGCTGTCTACACTGATATAGTATACAGATTTGTGTTCAGATTATAATGACTGATGCTGTCTACACTGATATAGTATACAGATTTGTGTTCAGATTATAATGACTGATGCTGTCTACACTGATATAGTATACAGATGTGTCTTCAGATTATAATGACTGACTGATACACTGACACAGTATACAGATTTGTGTTCAGATTATAATAACTGACTGATACACTGATACAGTATACAGATGTGTGTTCAGATTATAATGACTGACTGATACACTGATACAGTATACAGATGTGTGTTCAGATTATAATGATTGACGCTGTCTACACTGATATAGTATACAGATTTGTGTTCAGATTATAATGACTGATGCTGTCTACACTGATATAGTATACAGATTTGTGTTCAGATTATAATGACTGATGCTGTCTACACTGATACAGTATACAGATGTGTGTTCAGATTATAATGACTGACTGATACACTGATACAGTATACAGATGTGTGTTCAGATTATAATGACTGACTGATACACTGACACAGTATACAGATTTGTGTTCAGATTATAATGACTGACTGATACACTGATACAGTATACAGATGTGTGTTCAGATTATAATGACTGACTGATACACTGATACAGTATACAGATGTGTGTTCAGATTATAATGACTGACTGATACACTGATATAGTATACAGATGTGTGTTCAGAATATAATGATTGACGCTGTCTACACTGATACAGTATACAGATGTGTGTTCAGATTATAATGACTGATGCTGATACACTGATACAGTATACAGATGTGTGTTCAGATTATAATGACTGACTGATACACTGATACAGTATACAGATTTGTGTTCAGATTATAATGACTGATGCTGTCTACACTGATACAGTATACAGATGTGTGTTCAGATTATAATAACTGACGCTGTCTACACTGATACAGTATACAGATGTGTGTTCAGATTATAATAACTGACGCTGATACACTGATACAGTATACAGATGTGTGTTCAGATTATAATGACTGACGCTGTCTACACTGATACAGTATACAGATGTGTGTTCAGATTATAATGACTGATGCTGTCTACACTGATACAGTATACAGATGTGTGTTCAGATTATAATAACTGACGCTGATACACTGATACAGTATACAGATGTGTGTTCAGATTATAATGACTGACGCTGTCTACACTGATACAGTATACAGATGTGTGTTCAGATTATAATAACTGACGCTGATACACTGATACAGTATACAGATGTGTGTTCAGATTATAATGACTGACTGATACACTGATACCGTATACAGATGTGTGTTCAGATTATAATGACTGACGCTGTCTACACTGATACAGTATACAGATGTGTGTTCAGATTATAATGACTGACGCTGTCTACACTGATACAGTATACAGATGTGTGTTCAGATTATAATGACTGACGCTGTCTACACTGATACAGTATACAGATGTGTGTTCAGATTATAATGACTGACGCTGTCTACACTGATACAGTATACAGATTTGTGTTCAGATTATAATGACTGACGCTGTCTACACTGATACAGTATACAGATGTGTGTTTAGATTATAATGACTGACGCTGTCTACACTGATACAGTATACAGATTTGTGTTCAGATTATAATGACTGACGCTGTCTACACTGATACAGTATACAGATGTGTGTTTAGATTATAATGACTGACGCTGATACACTGATACAGTATACAGATGTGTGTTCAGATTATAATGACTGATGCTGTCTACACTGATACAGTATACAGATTTGTGTTCAGATTATAATGACTGACGCTGTCTACACTGATACCGTATACAGATGTGTGTTCAGATTATAATGACTGACGCTGTCTAGACTGATACAGTATACAGATTTGTGTTCAGATTATAATGACTGACGCTGTCTACACTGATACAGTATACAGATGTGTGTTTAGATTATAATGACTGACGCTGATACACTGATACAGTATACAGATGTGTGTTCAGATTATAATGACTGACTGATACACTGACACAGTATACAGATGTGTGTTCAGATTATAATGACTGACGCTGTCTACACTGATACAGTATACAGATGTGTGTTCAGATTATAATGACTGACGCTGTCTACACTGATACAGTATACAGATTTGTGTTCAGATTATAATGACTGACGCTGTCTACACTGATACAGTATACAGATGTGTGTTCAGATTATAATGATTGACGCTGATACACTGATACAGTTACAGATGTGTGTTCAGATTATAATGACTGACTGATACACTGACACAGTATACAGATGTGTGTTCAGATTATAATGACTGACTGATACACTGATACAGTATACAGATGTGTGTTCAGATTATAATGACTGACTGATACACTGACACAGTATACAGATTTGTGTTCAGATTATAATGACTGATGCTGTCTACACTGATACAGTATACAGATGTGTGTTCAGATTATAATGACTGACTGATACACTGATACAGTATACAGATGTGTGTTCAGATTATAATGATTGACGCTGCCTACACTGACACAGTATACAGATGTCTGCTCAGATTGTAATGAATGATGCTGTATACACTGATACAGTATACAGATGTGTGTTCAGATTATAATGACTGACTGATACACTGACACAGTATACAGATGTGTGTTCAGATTATAATGACTGACTGATACACTGATACAGTATACAGATGTGTGTTCAGATTATAATGACTGACTGATACACTGACACAGTATACAGATGTGTGTTCAGATTATAATGACTGACGCTGTCTACACTGATACAGTATACAGATGTGTGTTCAGATTATAATGACTGACGCTGTCTACACTGATACAGTATACAGATGTGTGTTCAGATTATAATGACTGACGCTGTCTACACTGACACAGTATACAGATGTGTGTTCAGATTATAATGACTGACGCTGTCTACACTGATACAGTATACAGATGTGTGTTCAGATTATAATGACTGACTGATACAATGATACAGTATACAGATGTGTGTTCAGATTATAATGATTGACGCTGCCTACACTGACACAGTATACAGATGTGTGTTCAGATTATAATGACTGACGCTGATACACTGATACAGTATACAGATGTGTGTTCAGATTATAATGACTGACTGATACACTGACACAGTATACAGATGTGTGTTCAGATTATAATGACTGACTGATACACTGACACAGTATACAGATTTGTGTTCAGATTATAATGACTGATGCTGTCTACACTGATATAGTATACAGATTTGTGTTCAGATTATAATGACTGATGCTGTCTACACTGATATAGTATACAGATGTGTCTTCAGATTATAATGACTGACTGATACACTGACACAGTATACAGATTTGTGTTCAGATTATAATAACTGACTGATACACTGATACAGTATACAGATGTGTGTTCAGATTATAATGACTGACTGATACACTGATACAGTATACAGATGTGTGTTCAGATTATAATGATTGACGCTGTCTACACTGATATAGTATACAGATTTGTGTTCAGATTATAATGACTGATGCTGTCTACACTGATATAGTATACAGATTTGTGTTCAGATTATAATGACTGATGCTGTCTACACTGATACAGTATACAGATGTGTGTTCAGATTATAATGACTGACTGATACACTGATACAGTATACAGATGTGTGTTCAGATTATAATGACTGACTGATACACTGACACAGTATACAGATTTGTGTTCAGATTATAATGACTGACTGATACACTGATACAGTATACAGATGTGTGTTCAGATTATAATGACTGACTGATACACTGATACAGTATACAGATGTGTGTTCAGATTATAATGACTGACTGATACACTGATATAGTATACAGATGTGTGTTCAGAATATAATGATTGACGCTGTCTACACTGATACAGTATACAGATGTGTGTTCAGATTATAATGACTGACGCTGTCTACACTGATACAGTATACAGATGTGTGTTCAGATTATAATGACTGACTGATACACTGATACAGTATACAGATGTGTGTTCAGATTATAATGACTGACTGATACACTGACACAGTATACAGATTTGTGTTCAGATTATAATGACTGATGCTGTCTACACTGATATAGTATACAGATGTGTGTTCAGAATATAATGATTGACGCTGTCTACACTGATACAGTATACAGATGTGTGTTCAGATTATAATGACTGACGCTGTCTACACTGATACAGTATACAGATGTGTGTTCAGATTATAATGACTGACGCTGTCTACACTGATACAGTATACAGATGTGTGTTCAGATTATAATGACTGACGCTGATACACTGATACAGTATACAGATGTGTATTCAGATTATAATGACTGACGCTGATACACTGACACAGTATACAGATTTGTGTTCAGATTATAATGACTGATGCTGTCTACACTGATATAGTATACAGATGTGTGTTCAGAATATAATGATTGACGCTGTCTACACTGATACAGTATACAGATGTGTGTTCAGATTATAATGACTGACGCTGTCTACACTGATACAGTATACAGATGTGTGTTCAGATTATAATGACTGACGCTGTCTACACTGATACAGTATACAGATGTGTGTTCAGATTATAATGACTGACGCTGTCTACACTGATACAGTATACAGATGTGTGTTCAGATTATAATGACTGACGCTGATACACTGATACAGTATACAGATGTGTGTTCAGATTATAATGACTGACGCTGATACACTGACACAGTATACAGATGTGTTTTCAGATTATAATGACTGACTGATACACTGATACAGTATACAGATGTGTGTTCAGATTATAATGACTGACGCTGATACACTGATACAGTATACAGATGTGTGTTCAGATTATAATGACTGACGCTGATACACTGATACAGTATACAGATGTGTGTTCAGATTATAATGACTGACTGATACACTGATACAGTATACAGATGTGTGTTCAGATTATAATGACTGACTGATACACTGATACAGTATACAGATGTGTTTTCAGTTTCTGATATTCAACAACAGGACAAATGGAAGAGTGAAAGAAGGTTCGCTTTGATCGTCCAGTTTAAACTGTTCAGACTTCAGAAGATCCCAGCATCGGACACAAGTGGATGCTTTATTTTAATGGCATCCTGGACTGTGTCACAGGATTATATGTTTGTCCAGAGCATTTTATTTTGTAAACGAGGGACAGTATAATGGAAAGTTCACAAAGAGAATGAATATTGAATCTGACAGCAGCTGCATCACAAACCACAAGAAAATTATTTCATAATGCTTTGTCTGTAAACGATAGTATTGTATGGACAATGTTTTCAAAACACTTTCTCACTTGCAATAGCAAGTGTGTGTTTATACTGTTTTCTATCTAGCCAGTGACGTTAGCCAATCATAACAGTGGCTGACAAGCCTTAAAGGAGCAGCGCCTTAAAAACTGATCATTTCATACAGAGGATCAGAATGAGGGTTTTCTATATATTTGTTTGCTTTTTTTGTACAAAAAACTTTACTACAAGTGAACTTCAAGGAACATAATAAAATAAAATAAAAAATCCATGTCATAACCTCTTTAACTTACAAATTTTTAGATTTTGTTGCATTTATCCACAAATTAATTATTTGGGGATGCCTTTTTTTTAACTAACTTGATCTTGAACTCCATTTAAATGCAAGCAGAGTTTGGTTTATTACCATTAGAAAGTGGTACAACTTTTGCTGGAAAAACAGAGTGGCATTTTCTGTAGATTAACCATAATGCACCCAACTGAGAGTATTATAATGTCAGACACTTCATTGTCTTTTATCATGCCTGATCACTCGGAGACGCTGAAGCAATCTGTCACCTTCTACAGGAATTCCTCTGGGAACCCGAGGTCGAGCCGTTTGGATCATGCTGATTCCTCTTTATGAGTTACAGCTCTCTCATTTAATAAATTACAAGTGTGTCACATGATTGTGAATGCTAGAATAATGAAAGGACGATATGAACTAATGCTGAGATATTTAGTTGCACTGAGGCAAACATCACTATTAGGCCTATCCACCTTTTTCCTGAACGAGAACGTTCCTCATTATCCATTCCAGAATTCGTTTTCTGTTCAACAAGTTTTCCCGATATATTGCCCGATTAATCTAAATCCAAATTTATATATAATTTTTGATAGCCTGATTACAAAAACAAAAGTCTTACCATTAAAAGCCATGTCCCAAACACACAATTATAATGTTCACAATGTCATTATAATTTTATGTAGCCGATATGACAGACTTGCACTGCACATTATTTTCCTTTTTTGAAGTGATTCCAATCATATTCCAAGCAAATCAAAACCATCATGTTGAACAGTGCGCATATGAAGCTATCAGCTTTATTATATCAGGCAAATCTTCTTATCGGGCCGATAACGGTAACATTAAAAATGAACATATATCGGCCGATACCGATATGGTGGCCGATATATTGTGCATCCTTAATAACAAACACTCAAACCATTTGTTGAGACCATAATGTCACTGAGACTAAACCAGCAGCAAGTAACTGCACAGAACAGCCTAACAATCAGACAGCAGTGTACTACAAAACCAACCTATTAGGGAGCATTCAAGCGATTTTAAACTATTCGAGCTCAAGAAGAAACACACACACAGAGCAACACACACACTGAATTCAGTTCTGTTAGTGCTTGAACGGACACATACACGCAAAATTATGTCAAAATGCCCGTCTCTATATCCTTGTAAACACAGTCGTTTATTGCTTTCGTGAACTTAAACAATTGAGAAAGAAAACAGATGTGTACCATTACATTGGATCTGTGCATTCGCTCTTAAAGTGACAGCAGCCTAATATACCCACTGTCTGTCATTCATGTTAATAAAACAAAATACACAGAAAATTATAAATACTATAATTATATTTAATTAATACAGTGAAGACTATGCAGTGCTATTTTACATTTGATTATTCAATTTCTGTATGTGAATAAACTGTTAGACTAACCTAGAAAACATAAAGCACTGTTTATTTAGCTAATTTCTATCTTTGTTCTATTGTATCTATGCTTGTATTTTTGCTTTGTTTATTATTTTTTATGTAGATTTACTCCCCCAAAAAATCACCTCAATTATTGTTAAGAATAAATAATTCTAGAATGGAGCAATTCAAGTCCTCTGGTGAAATTATTTTTATATCGCAATACATAATCGCAGAAAAACGAAATATCGCAATGTCATCTTTTCCAAATAATGTAGTACCAAAACCATCATGGCGTTGGGTTTTGCATTGGCAAGTGTTTTTACTTTTCTGGAAAGTGATCATTTTCCCCTTTAATGTAGATCTCACATTAAATACTTCTTTTTTATATTTTATAAGGCTTTTTTTGTGTGTCATTTTGGCATGATAGTCATAGTCCCCATTAACTTTCATTATATGGAAAAAGAGTGGCCAAAACATTCTCTACCATTTCTCTTTCTGTGCTCCACACTCATACAAATCTAATGATGAATGAATTTTCTTTTTTGGACTATTCCTTTTAACTCTAGAAGTGACAAGACTAGGGAACAGCCGTAACAAGTAGATCTTACCAAACTACGAACTGTTTGACAATATTTATTACAACAAGAGCTCAGATGACTTGCACCAGATCGGTTTACCTTCATCAGGCCTGACTTACATCTGCCTCACTGATAACAGCATTTTTAATGTGTAACAGATCACACTGGAGTTTATTTCTATATTTTATAGCGAGTATTTAAAAACACGAAGACCTGTTTAATTTAAGCGTTTGAAACTCGCTTGATTTTTAAACAGAAAGTTTGGCTTTTTTAACCCCAGAACATCCATGTCAAAAGCCACAGTTTGAGATCCATTTAATAGATAAACAAGTTTGTTGCCTGGATAAACCAGTTTGCATTGAGGACGTACTGCACGTTAAAGTACCACCCAAACATTAATGGATTATCTGCATGCAAAACAACTGAATGTTATATTGTTTGTAAATGATCCCTGTAAAACCTAGCCTCGCATGCAAGCATAATTGACCCTGCCACAGATACAGGTATTTTTAACAACAATCTAAGCATGCAAAGCTTCTTAGTTGTTGCTAATGAACAGCAAATTTGCTTAAAAAAAAGTTCTGTGTATGCATTTTCTGAAGGTGTGTCTTATTGACAAGAGTGAGAAGACCTGCATTGTGTGTTGCAGCCAGGTTTTCTGTAGGCGCTTTTATGCGATGCGTCTCGTTACTAGATCCAGAAAAGCCCAACCGAGAACATGGGGAGGCAGAGATAAAGTTTCAGCAACAAGACAAAACCCCAGTGTCTGGTTTCCTACGAACAAACCACAGCAAACCTGTCAGGTTTTCACCACTCTTAATTCATCTCGCACTTATTACCAGGCTGAATAATTCATCTAAACTGGAGTCAGGACTGTGACCAATCTAATAGAAACAAGACAGTGATGCAAAATAACACTTATGTTATACAGATGCTGTGGCAAAATACATTGCAAACCCCTGATCTATCTTTCTAACAGAAAAGTTATCTGTTTTATCTGTTTCTGTTTTGTTTAATCTGTATTATATGCTTTACATAAAGTATGTATTTTATGTTTTTTGCAGATTTTTTCTGTACAGCACTTTGGTTGTTTTAAAGTGCTTTATTGTGTTGGATAAAACCTGGTCTTAGCTGGTTTTCAGCTGGTCTAGCAGTCTGGTGTTTGTTTAAAGGTTGTTTTATATATTTCCTCAACATGCCATGGTAGATGTATAGTGAGGTCAGAATCTGTTCTGCGTGATTACCTCTTTTCCTGGTGGGACAAAGTCCCCGAACATAATGCACTTCAGCACAAAAACCCTCTTGTGTGGTGATAATAACAGCGTTACACTTACTTACCCCGTATTGAAAGTACATACTTTCGAGTGAACATCCACTAACTTGTCAAGTGAAACCATTCCAGATAGTTACTGTCAATACAGAGTCATAATTTGATCCACCTGTTGCCGTTGTGAGCCGTTGACCGAAACTATTATTTACAAAACGATACTAGCACTTTTAATAACTCCCCGTGTATCTGCTTACCTGAAGGCTTCTGTCAGAGTGTATTCCGACCTCACTGCTCGAGTCCACTGAGTTTCATAACGCCAGCTGTCGGGTTAATGTCATAAACTTGAGTGTTATAAACATAATTCCGCGTGTCTGCAGGCAGAGTGATGCGACTGTCTGCCACCTCTGTCTCGGGAGCGCGCAGGGGTCGGGGCTAAAATAGGCGGGGCTTAAACGAGGGCGGGGCGATCCCTGGAGAAAGTTTTCTGAACTGTCCATCAACAACAAAGTCAGTAAGTCACGGGATATTTGTGTATGATAAAGTTAATGCTGCATTAACTGTACATATATAAGTCCAGACGAATGCTGAATTTTTAGCATCATTACTCCAGTCTTCAGTGTCACGTGATTCTTCAGAAATCCTTCTAATATGATGATTTGCGCAAGAAACATGAAAACAATCTAAATTATTGCAAAGCTTTGAACCTTACGTATATTTATTTTGTTTAAAAAACACTAATGGAAACTTAAGCAATCTAAGCCTGGCTTATTAGATGAAAATGTGTTAGCGGTTCAATGTGAGCTGACACTACCGTATTGTATTTTTTTGCAATCTGACTTAAGTGCTTTCAGTAATGCTATGCATGACCCAGCTATGCGAGATCTAAATGCCAAAGGGATTGACATCATCACTAAACTATTAGAGCTCAAGTTCTCACTTTACCAGAACTCCAGATAAATGTAAGTTTTATAACTTTGCAAATGTGATATTAAACAGTACTTTCATAAACCTATATAAGGTTGAATTTGCAAATGGTTCCAGAACTGTTTTTTTTTTTTTTGGTTTAACTAAAGCATTACAATACCATAATATTTGTGCAGATATTTAGGAAACATGGTAAGTTCACACACTTGTTTCTATGAAAAACATTTCTACAGCCAGTTATTCAACTTTGAAATGAGCGTTCAGTATTGGAATATCTGTTCTTGTCTTGATCTGTGTGACTCCGACAGAGCATTCAGCCTCTGATCCTCCCTGGAGGAGAAAGGTTGAGGGTGTAAAGTGAACAGCTCCAACACCTCCGATGTGAACGCAGGGAAGCATCCAGGCATGAAAGCCGGATTAGGTTTAAGGGAAACCTTATCTCCACTAGGAGAGAATTTAGCGCACGAGGAATGAACCGAGAGCGCATGTGGCCGGGCTCTACCGGAGCGCCCTTGATGCGCCGCTTCTCCCTGTCAGGAAGGCCCGACGGGTTAAGCCAGAGCGCCAGCCGTCCCACCACAGAGAGCGCCATAGAGCGCGCGCAGGCTTGGACGGCCTGACGAGAGTTACGGAGGACGAGCTTGTTAACCGTAAGGACCTCCTTCCACAAGGATAGTGAAGGGGTTCCCTTTTCCAGCTGTTGCCCGAAGTCGTCCAAGATCCCAGTGTCCCACAACTTCCCAAGATCCCAGTGTCGCACAACTTCCCAAGATCGCAGTGTCGCACAACTTCCCAAGATCCCAGTGTCACACAACTTCCCAAGATCCCAGTGTCACACAACTTCCCAAGATCCCAGTGTCGCACAACTTCCCAAGATCGCAGTGTCGCACAACTTCCCAAGATCCCAGTGTTGCACAACTTCCCAAGATCCCAGTGTCGCACAACTTCCCAAGATCCCAGTGTCCCACAACTTCCCAAGATCCCAGTGTCGCACAACTTCCCAAGATCGCAGTGTCGCACAACTTCCCAAGATCCCAGTGTTGCACAACTTCCCAAGATCCCAGTGTCGCACAACTTCCCAAGATCCCAGTGTCGCACGACTTCCCAAGATCCCAGTGTCGCACGACTTCCCAAGATCCCAGTGTCGCACGACTTCCCAAGATCCCAGTGTCGCACGACTTCCCAAGATCCCAGTGTCGCACGACTTCCCAAGCTCCCAGTGTCGCACGACTTCCCAAGATCCCAGTGTCGCACAACTTCCCAAGATCCCAGTGTCGCACAACTTCCCAAGCTCCCAGTGTCGCACAACTTCCCAAGATCCCAGTGTCGCACAACTTCCCAAGATCCCAGTGTCGCACAACTTCCCAAGCTCCCAGTGTCGCACAACTTCCCAAGATCCCAGTGTCGCACAACTTCCCAAGATCCCAGTGTCGCACAACTTCCCAAGATCCCAGTGTCACACAACTTCCCAAGATCCCAGTGTCGCACAACTTCCCAAGATCCCAGTGTCGCACAACTTCCCAAGATCCCAGTGTCGCACAACTTCCCAAGATCCCAGTGTCGCACAACTTCCCAAGATCCCAGTGTCGCACAACTTCCCAAGATCCCAGTGTCGCACAACTTCCCAAGATCCCAGTGTCGCACAACTTCCCAAGATCCCAGTGTCGCACAACTTCCCAAGATCGCACAACTTCCCAAGATCCCAGTGTCGCACAACTTCCCAAGATCCCAGTGTCGCACAACTTCCCAAGATCCCAGTGTCGCACAACTTCCCAAGATCCCAGTGTCGCACAACTTCCCAAGATCCCAGTGTCGCACAACTTCCCAAGATCCCAGTGTTGCACAACTTCCCAGTGGCGCCATGACATGAGTGACAGGCAGACTTGTAGTCTACTTTTAAACACCCATTTTTCAGTCATGTTTTAACCAAGCTGTAAAAAGGTGAATGGTGAAAATCCCCTGACGGAGTTCCCATGCCGGACTCTTGTTGCTGCATTTCTTTCACTATCTAGCCCACCTCATGCATGTAATTCATAGTGTTTATATAAAAAACAAAAACTAATACTCAAAAACACTTTTACAAGTAGTGCTGTCAAACCAATTGATTGCATTAACAAAAGTTTGTAAATATGTGTTTACACAAACGCATAGAAATGTTTATATATATATATATACACAAACTTTTATGTTAGATGCGATTAATCGATTTGACAGCACTATGTTTGTGTGTATGTGTAACGGAGGCCAGCTAGTAGTTGCGAGTAAACCTCACTCCTCTGATCTCAATATGCGCTCTGGCGACACATGCTAGAGGCTGCAGTCTTTAGCCTCCTTGTTAGAGCGCCTGACTCTCATGCCGGAGATCCGGGTTCAAGGCCAGCTTGGAGCAGGTCGAGTGGGACCCGGGTGAAAGGGTTTACATATGTTTATACCTACATATAAACTCACGCATATTTACGCACTTTTATGTTAGATACGATTAATCACGATTAATCAATTTGACAGCACTAATATGTGTGTATAAATACACACATACTTACAAACTTATGTTAGATGCGCTTAATCGATTTGACAATTTGAGTGATTTGAGTAATGCAAAACAGGCAAAACATTTTTAATCATATACGTTTTATTCTCAATACAGCAAAATACAAAGATGATTCGCAACAGACTCAGAAAATCCATTAGTAATACTTCACAAAAAAAAAAAAAAAGTGTTTAAATTACAAGTTATTACAAGTTTGGATAATCGAGGCTCATAAGAGTACCCTTAAATCATAGATCATATTGCATCCATATACGAATATATATGTAGATTTCTTTTCCTCAATCTCTTCTCAATACTTTTAAAACTAAATCGATCTTATACTGTTTGCCAATGAATGCTTTGAGACAACTATCAAGCGAGAACAACACATACAGACGTGTAGAAGATCTGATGAAGTTTAGACAGATCTTCCTCATCCTCGTCTGATTCTGGCCCGTTTCAACAGCGTTTCAACCTGACCAACATCACATCTGAATGACAGAAAGCACAGGAAACGCGAACAATCGTACTGACATTACCAACATACAGTGTTCTGTTGAAAAACCAAAACAAATGTGCATTTAATATATTCACATTCTATGTACAATTAATACAAATGTTAAATCGTTGTAAAAATTTACCCTAAAAGAGATTTTTATGTACATCTGTACAGCTTAGTATTTAAATAGAAACATGCGAGTGTTATTTTTCAATTGGATGAAAGAATAATAATAATAATAATAATAATAAAAAAAAACAAAGTAACTCACCCTGGGAAAAGTTAAGATCGCCAAACAATTAAAGACGAATTTAAATCAAATCATTCTAATCCTCTAAAAGCACTATCATGAAGTCTAGTAGAAAAGATAAAAACCGTAAAAACAAGAGGAAAAGGACACAGCACAACAACTTCATGTCTCGAGAAGCAAAAAGGCCATGGGAATATCATTTTAGCCAACCATATTCTTTCTTCTCGTGAATCTGGTACATAAACCACATTAGTGCATGAGTTAATTTACATAAAAGCACAATTAACAACCCTTATTGACCAAATCTTAGAGAGGATTTCTTCTGCTATAACAATGCAAGCCATTAAATGTTGAACCTCTAGAAGTTTCCATTCGAACTGCGATCGACAAACATCTGCATAGACGGAAACGCATGAAATAAAAATGTTTGGGAGCCAATCAGAGGAAAGTTTCTAGTGCAAGAGACGATATGTTTCCAGCATTTCATATATTGTGGATTGACTTTTCACCTTGTTTTGTGATCTGATCTGATCTCCTACACGTATGGACAGCGGGAGCCGGTCTGCACTGAGAAAACTATGTAATATGTATATATATATATATATATATATATATATATATATATATATATATATATATATATATAAACTGCTATTCTCAACAGAACACATCATAAATATATCCTTACATGACTGATTTTTTTTAAAAGAACTGCAACACACAGGTGACTATGACAATATAAAGGCAACCTCAAGACTCACATTAAATATTTAAATATGATATTTTCATATACAATAGAAATACGTCTCTCATCTCGTATTGCAACCCTGTATCCATGCTGAAAATCCAAGAGTGAAATCCAAGTTGTTATCTAAATAAAATCTATATTAGGCCCAGGCGCGTCAGCCACAGTAATAACATACTCCTGCGTTTAATACCAGAAACCCCACGACGGTGAGATGCGAGCGCTACATTTCTCGTATAAAAAAAGAAAGTCTGGGCCTGGGTATTTGCAGTAGTGACGTATACGAACCACGACGGGCTAGAACTGACGTACTCTGATGTGTGCATGAGCCAGGCCGGACAGAAAACAACACAACACATTAGTAATAATGCCTTGATTTGATGCCGAACAGTCTTTTGGTCTGGTATGCAAGAATCAGTCGAGATGCCACTCCGTCACATGTTCTTTCTGCTTCTCGTTCACGAGCCACACCTCAACCTTTCCAGATGTGGAGTTCAAGATATTGTGTCTCTTAGTTTCCTGTATATCAAATACAAGGCACAATAAAATGATAAAAGGAGGAATTGTAAAGCACCTTTGGTTAAAGGGAGGTACTTTGGTTGAAATTAAAAAGCTATAAACATCCAATTATTATTCATGTTTGCTTACAGCTAGCAAAACAACAGCAAAAAAACAAAAACCCCATTAGTCAAAAGTAAGTAAAAAAAAAGAGTTTTTTTTCTCTTTCTTCTGGGAACGAGCCAATGATATGAGCAGGACGATGCAGTGTGTGAAGGCTCTGCAGACGAACATGCGATCTCCTCTTTTATAGGGTCTGTGGTGGAGGAGTGTTTTCGTTTTTGGCAAGCTGGTGTAGAAACGAACACAGTGTCACAGATGTCTGAGGCAGATCGAGTGTGTGAGTGTGTGAGCTCTACTGGACGAGCTTGGCGTCGAGCCGGAGCCAGTGCAGGCCTTGCCGTGTGAAGCGCACCAGTTCCGTCATGCTACTGGTGTTGAAGATCAGCGCGCCCATCGCCTTGTCCAGCTCGCAGAAGAACTCTGTGCAGAGAAGAAGAACAAGCGCTCAATACACGTCGTTTCAAAACAGCTTTACAGAAAAATCAGGATTATAATAGCTATGAAATGGATCATCAAAGTTGTCCTAACACCAGTGTATTGTTCAAAATTCATGTATAACTTTGATGAAAGGTTTTGAGATATATACATATATATATAGCTATGTATATGTATATGTATATATATATATGTATATATACTGTACTATGTATATATGTACAGATTTGATCAAAAATCACTTTACATGAATAAAAATCATGTACGGTAGTGGCAAAAAAGGATGTCCGACCTAGGAAAATGTACATGTTTAGCCTTTATTGAAATATAAGTTACAATTTGTTAGTGATGCACCAATATGAACATTTTGGCAAATAGTTATAATTCTTTGTAATGTCCATCTGAAGTGTCTCAGCTGAAGGAAATAATCCAGTATTTATCAGCTTCAATATATCGGCCAAATTTTCTTATCGGGTTGATGGCGATAAAATTAAAAATGAGCATAATGTAGGGGGCGTTAAAAACAAACATCCCCTCCGGACATCGCTTTTGCCCACTTCTGCATGTGAATCAGTTTGGATATAGTCACATAGTGCACATAACTCTCTATCAGCGCATTTGGGCATAAGTATTAAAATCAGCCTTACAGTCTTTAAGTGTGTCAATGCAACGAATTCCATGGAAACTCAATCTTGGTATGAACTTATTTTCAAAAGCTAGAAACAGAACGACTGCAGAAGAGCTGTGCAGAGTTAAAGGTGTATTGTGTAATATTTAGGAGGATCTGTTGACAGAAATGCAATATCATATACATAACTATGTTTCAGTGGTGTATAAAGACCTTACATAATGAACCGTCATGTTTGTATTACCTTAGAATGAGCATTTCTGTCTACACACACCGCGGGTCATCGTGCAAACAAGTGAATAAAACACTGACACAATGATGAACAAGCAACAATAATATTCGCAATAACATATCGTTTTCCTGAATAATCAAGCAAACCTAATTTCTACATTTATCTTTGTAAAGAAATCTCATTGCTTAACTGGCTCCTCTCTGCCGTCTCAGACGACGACATCACTTCCTGTCGGCCACCGTAACTTCTGTTGGGTGCAATTCACAACCTCACCACTAGATGCCGCTAAAACTCACACACTGCACCTTTAACTCACTCATTTCTCACTAAGGCTTCCTGCGTTTATCTCGACTTCTTCTTGATGGTGTGTTTTGTGTTATTATTGTGCATTTCCAAAACAGCAACAGTGCCGGCCCACATCTGGTACACGTTGAATCCACTTCCTTTAAAGGTGCTCTAAGCGATGTCACGTGTTTTTTTAGGCAGGAACATTTTTTGTCACATACAGCAAACATCTCCTCACTATCCGCAAGCTGCGTGTCCCCTGAACACACTGTAAACACACGCGGTCTCTGTACACACTCCAGGCTCCACACACGGCAACAAACACACGGGCTAACCCGCACCACGAAAACATAAACTGTTCCAGCCAATAACCGACTAGAAGGGTTTGGGGGGGTTAGTGTGTGGATGAGGAGGAGGGAGGGTCCAGCTAGCCTCCGTTTTGTTTTACAATACTTTAAACGTCAACAAGAAGTGACGTCACCTGACCTTATAAGCCACCTTTAAGGCTTTAAGAACCCGGTTTGGGGCAGGTGTTTGGAGAAGGGCATCAGTACCTCTCTGCTCTTTGGCGAGCTGCTCGGCCTGGTCCCACACCTCGGTGGCGTAGAGGAAGTTGGAGGTGACCTGCACGTAGCTGGCGGCCATCTGGTGTATGCGCTGAGGGATGGTGACGGAGGAGCCGGTGCTCACGCTGGAGCTGCTGGAGGAGAAGCTGCCCGCGCTGCCCGGAGAGAGCTTGGGGGACACCGGAGACGGCATGCCTGCGCTCTTACTGGAGGACACACACACACACACACGTTTGGTTTAGTTTTAATGTAAAACACGCACCACAGACACAGAGAGTTTAGACTTTTCACATTATTTAGCAAATGTGTTTCCATCAGAGTTTATGCCCAGCAGGGTTTGAAATTAACTTTTTCACACACCGGCCAATTTGGCTACTAAAGTTTTACGTTACCGGCCATTCAGAACTTCTACGAGCCAAAAAAAGAAGAAGAAATAAACCAGATTAACTACGTCACAGCTTTTATCTTTATATATCCTGTCCACCAGCATCTCCTCCCTTCCTCTTTCATTCTCATCTTTTTTAATCAAAAATGTGTTTTAGGTGGACAGATCAATACAGTACACGGAACATGTAGGATGTTGTAAAATAATGTATTTTCTGTGATTTATTCTGTGACTTTCAGATTTGTCTTACATGAACTTCCAGTAAAGTGAGTAAACATAATATAAGTAACACGGCAAATTGGCTCGTGATTTGACAGTGTTCCCGCCACAGCTGATTTATACACACATTTGCCGGGTGTTTATTTCAAACCCTGTGCGCATGTATTCTTATCGGATGAAAAAAAGGTTATGATGCACATTTTTAGAATTGATGCACATCTTGCCGTTTCAATCCAGCATTTTTTTAATGTGATATCCCCAAATGCCCATAAAAATAGGTGGATGGAAACATATCTAGTGACAGGTTGTAAAAACGCATCAGGGAAGAGAAGAAATGTCATTTTGATGAAAGATTATGAACCTCCATAATTTGATTTTTATCACGCCGTTGCCATTATTTTGTCTTGTTTTCAGAATAAAACTGGTTTATGCTCAAAAGTATATGAATGCTCAAGAAAGAAAAAAAACATTTACAATTAAAAAAAAATATCACTTTTTTAAGGATGTTTACATATTTTATTGGAAATAGTTTTTAACCATCTTTTTGCCTTCACTGGATTATTTACATGCTCCTGCAGTGTGACATTTTAAAAGCAATCCATGTAATCTTTTAATTAATACGAGGTCATTAAACGGAGTAGTTTTGATGAGGTGTACCATGTCAAACCACAAAAACATTTCATAAACTTAATTTATAGTCAAAACAAAATGTATTCAGACTCCTTCAACATTTCTCACATTATCACAGTTTATTCGCTATAGTTGAGACAATGGTAATAAAATATGAGCAGATCTCAGTTGATATTTCACTGGTTTTGTCCGTCCTTCTGTTAGACTCTCACACGTGAATTATGTTGAATATCTGTCAGCTGTTAAATTTAACTACACAATTAGATAATACCAGTTTAGCTCAACCAATCACCACGCAATGTTTCATGTTGTTCAGTCTGTGATGTAAAAAGGTGCATTAGCAATTAAAGAAAAAACATGATCAGCTCAAAGTGTGTATGAATATTTTTTGATCCCAATTTTTAAAATAATTTTACTGGTAGTCACTGAATGAAGCATTTTTAGGTATTAAATGTCACAGTTGACTTTATTTTACTCTCCTCACTTACATAAATGAACTATAGTGTCCTGCACACACTACTAAAACAATATCACAAATTATATCTGGAGTCTGAATCATTTTTGGTTTGACTGTATATGTGATCCAATATATAAAAACGGAGAGATGAAACCTATTGGTGCATTTTTGTAACTAGAATGGTTTTAAACATGTGTTTGTCAGGGTGTTTCTCCATTTATAATATATAACACAATATAAGGAACTTACTTTGCTACTCCAGGAGACGGAGCTTGGGTATTACTCAACGAATTCTGGGAAAAACAGAGTAACAGAGAAATGAATACTTGCGTTCTTCTGATTAAAGAAACATTAACATGTATTTTCACATCTCCAACATAAACTACATCTTTCATGTGTTTTTGTAATTGTATCATACTGGAGATTTCCAACCTACATTAGTGTCAAAAACATTTATGGTCAGTAAGACTGTTTTATGAAAGAAATGAATGCTTTTATTCAGCAAGGACACATTAGATTGATCAGTAAGTGACAGTAAAAACATTCATTATGATTTCTATTTCAAATAAATGCTATCAATTCATTTAAGAATGATAAAAAAATGTATCACAGTTTCCACAAAAATATGAGGCAGCACAACTGTTTTCAACATTGATAATAATCATAAATTTGTCAGGATATTAAAAATCATTTCTGAAGGAAAATGTGACACTGAAGACTGGAGTAATGAGTGAGTTTGATCACAGGAATAACTTACAGTTTAAAATGTATTAAAAAAGCAAACTTCTTTTAAAATGTATTTTCAATATTACTGTTTTTATTGTTTATTACACATGAAAAAAGGACAGAAAATCATGTTACCTTCAAGTGTTCAGTGAGTGTTTTAGAGTATTTCAGTGCACTTTCTTTCCGTAGCTTGAAAAGCCTCAAATACAGGAGCGCTTGACACCTCAGACTGCACACACACACACACACACACAGATCCATCGGTTACATTAGAGTACACACTAACAGCTTTAACACCACTGACTTTACTGAGTCAAATAAAGACGCTTGATATCAAACACTCATAATACATTTAACAGCATTTTGCTGTAAATACAACATGTTCTTTAGTGTGAAAAGATTGCATTGATTGTTTTCAGAGCCATTAAGTTTAATAATGATTGTTAAAGTACACTAGCAGTGTTGGGGGTAATGCATTAAGTAATGCGTTACTTTACAAGTAATGAGTTACATAACCAGATTACTTTTTCAAGTATCTAGTAATGTACAACAAAATATCAGAGCTACTTTTCAAATAAGTAACCCACGTTACTTTGTTTCCCTGTGTATTGACTGACAGCTCTCCTGTGCTAATGTTGAGAGAAAAGCGTAAGTGGAGAGGCGTTGTTTACGTGTGTGTGAACATGATGAAAAATGTAGATCTAGACTAAATGTGAACATGCATTTACTCATCTCACTCGCACAAAAACAGATTCAGTGTTGCTCAAAATGACAGTGAAACTCAGAATATTATACGAACCTGCAGTATTTAAATGTGTTAAATTACACAAATACACTTTATGCACTTAATCTAACTTTATTAACCAATGTCTTTACTGCTGACGTTCAATGATCCAATTCAACCGTACTAATAAGCAAAAATGACTTGGGTATGATTGGGGTTTGGTTTAGTCATTTGTAATTTGCATAATTTACTGTAATCACTATAAGTACATGTTTTTAGTTTTTGGCTTGCATTTAATATTCAACAATATTATTGATCTTCCTGCATTGACACCATTATATGAGAACTGAACTGAGCTGGACGATGTATTGTAAAAAGCTATAAATAAAGGTGACTTGACTTGATCCATGTGTAAACGTATTAGATAAAGCATTACCAAACATCGATTCTGTTTCTCATGGCCATGCACTTCAATTGATTTAAAACACGATCCAAAAGATGATTCAAGAGCGTCAACAATGAAAACGACGATTTTCTTGGTGTGAACCAAAAACTGTTGGCCTGAAACATGCAGAATCAGTGTGTCTCTGCTACGTACCACAGCACCGCTAGCCTTTTGTCTGCAGATGTCGCATCCGGTGCCATGTAGCTCTTGAGCTTCATCGTGTACCTACCAAACAAGCAAACATGCGCATTAGTGAGCAAACTCAAGCATTATTTGAAGAGATATGAAAGCATCTCAAATCCACTAGTCTTACTTGATGAGCTCCACAGTTTCGGCATACATGGGAAAGGGGGATTTGGCTTCCTGTGCGCTTTTCTCCAGAGCGTTTCCACACTCGATGAACGACACCACAGCGTCCAGGTAATACACAGCCTTCTCAAACCTGTCCATCTGCGGAAAACACAACGCATGTGAGGAGGAAAACAGATTCTGCACGGACACCGTAACATAAAATGTGATATTATGGGGCGCATTTGATTTGAATTTGGCACTAGTGCACAAACTCAAAACAATCTTGCCATTGGCACAAACATCACTGACCCCGAGTTTTAAACACTGGCTCCGTGTGAAGAGAGCACCTGTTGTGTCGCTCTCAATGGAGGACTAACACAAAAGGTCAGGGGTCATAGAAATATCAAGCAGATTAACTGACACAGATGTGAGAGCCGTAGGCCAGTAAAACTAACCCTCACCAGAGCATCCGCGTTGTGTTTCAGTTTCTTCGCCTCTTGAAGGTAATGATCAGCAGAATGAATCCTGCAATACAGACGCAGGATTGGCTGTTATTACACCCACAACAAATCACACGAGAACATAAAACGGCACACTATGTGGATCGAGATTCTGGGAAACCAATGAGATTTCACTATGTAGTGTAAAATTTTTTTTTTTATTGTTGCTTCTTATAATAATAGACAATTAGGACAAAAACTCTTTTGCTTTTAAATCACATTGTAAAAGGATCTTAAGGAATAGATTAATAAGTCAGACAAAAGGTCACAGTCTTCATACCTGTCCTCAAACAGGAGTTTGGATCTGGATTTGGAGCCGTCGGAGATGTGCGGCACTGCCACGGGATTTTCCGTTTTAGAGCTTTTCTCCTGGTTAAAAAAAAACAATGATATTGAGAAATTAGAAACTTTGATGTTGGACTACACTTTGTGTGGTGTGGCTTTTGTGTTCATGGTTAAGTGCTATTCTAATTTGCATTCCCGCTGAAAAACAAGTGTTCTAGCGCAAAAATCTTGCCTATAAATAGTGTTGCGCACCTTCTTATCAAATTCAAATGATCAACGTCTCCTCTATTTTGCTTGGGAACTAATGTGGTCGGAACCAAAGTTTACAGACTGCGTTCTCTGGAATCCGCTCAAAACGAGCACTTCTACATTCTGATTGGTTGCCGCCGAACCGCGTCATAGCTCATTACCATAAAGTTGACCTGATTTCAACTCTCCTCGCTGGCGGCTCTCATTGAAAATGAACGACTTCCGCCCACTCTGACGATCTCGCCGGCGGAGGTGTGAACGCACAGTTAGACGACGTGTAGGGACTTCTTTTGAATAAGTAATTCCTTCGTGACCATTTAAAAAAAGTACATTCATACTATATAGAATGTAATCCGGATGCATTACATGTGCCATGTTTTCAGTAGTCATGTTTCAGGCTGAAGTTATCACAAAAATGGAATACTGCATAAAACATTAGTGAATAAATCACCTTTTCCATCCCATGTGTTTAAGAGAAATTTGGCACAAAATATCTGTAATAAAAATGAAAGTTGCTGCATTCGTGCATCATAAATGAGTTGCGTCAGGTGAAATGCCATTAACACGGTCATGTTCTCTTGCGTTTGATTTGATCTTTGCATCTAGGGATTGAAATCGTATTTTATGCACGTCTTCTTATCAGGTACAATTTTTTCGCCTCAATTGAGTGCAACAGATCATGCATGTTTTTAGAATTGATGCCATCTTGCCGTTTCCACCCAGAAATGTTTTTAATGCGAGAACCCAAAATTGCATAAAATAGGTGGATGGAAATATAGTCATGTGACCTATCACTTCACTGCCATTCATAAACCCTCTCCCGTGGCCTCATGGGATAGTAAAGTGTACATCAGATGCACACTTCAGAATCTTTATTATTTATTTTTATTGTTTGCTATGGGAAAACTGAAAGTCTAAACGGTGAGATAAGACGTTCCAAAATAAGCGCTGACAGGACAGAAGCTGAATCTGAAGCTTTATATATACAAACGCAAAGCTGCCATTAATGCATTTACACTGGAATTGCATTTGCAGGATATAAAACCATGAATGCATGAAAAATATGAAATTTTCCTTTGACGCCATTTCATTTCAAAGCTTCAAGGCTTTTTATATTCTGCAAATGCAATCCCTGTGTAAATCACTTTGGACAGAACTAGCATAGTTTAGCATGCTTTTATGCAGCGCTGTGATAGGGCTGCACGATATTGTAGAAAAATGTGATATGATAATGCTTATAGTGTGTAAAAATCCACAAATCCACAAAATACCTAATTTCTTTTTTCCAATCCGTACATGTAGTTTCTTAGTTGTTCTCTTTTCGATCCTTAGTTATTTGAGCTTGCACAGCACTTTGATCAGTTTTGTGGCCGTTTTAAATAAAAGAACTGAACTACTAAAGTTATTCAGCAAACAGCAGTGAGTGAAATGTGGATAGTTTACAAGCACTTAGTGTAATAACACACTAGGGCTGCACAATATGTGTTTCTGTACGTACACAAGACAGGATGGGTTACATAAAAGGTGGAGACGGTAAACAGTGTGTGTGAACAGCCTGAGGTTCTCTCAGGTTCATCTTGCCAGTGTTTGTGTGTGTGTGGAAAGGCAAACGCACCTTGGCCTCTCTGCGTAAGGGCTTGTCGTCGCCCTTGCGGTGTCGGGAGCCGCTTTTGCTGCTGGGAAGCGAGGTGGAGGACTGGCTCAGCGTGCGCTTGCGCTCGGGTTTAGCTGTCGGCTGCAGCGTGATGGAAGGAGACGGCGCAGACTCCTTGTCTTTCTCCTGAGCGCGCTTAGATGGGCTGCAGGAAAGAGTTGGGGATCACATGATTAATCAACAGCTCAATAGGGTTTTACACACCAGGTTATCGTCGTTCGAAACCCCTGCTTGTAACCCAGAGTAAAGGAGTGTTTCACACTAGCTGCATTTACATGGACCCTACTCACGACTACAGGGTTTGCACAGATACGGTCAAATGAAATTCCAGGACTTTAAGCACTACTTTTTTGGTTTTCAAAGAATACAATAAAGCCCCTTTCACACAGCGCGTTGATCCCGGGAAATTGCCAGAACGCCTTCTGTGTGAACGCAAACACGAACCGGGATCGATGCCGGGTTGGGGATCTAGTAACATTGCCGGGATCAGTCCCGGATCGCACGCTGTGTGAACAAAAGCCGTAATCAATGCCGTGTCGTAACGATGACGCTGAAGTGAAGTGAAAGCAGGCTAGTGAAACGCCTGATCGAATCAGAGAAAAAAATACACAAGCGTGGTTTCTCGCAGCTCATTAGCAAACTATAGACGCTGCTGAGACATTACATGTCACATCGATGTTACGTGTCTTTACGGGATTTTTACGGGTTGTGTGTGAACACGCTCTCTGATTCCGGAAAATCACTGGCAGTGTGAATGAACCAAAATCTAACGAACCTGGATCAAATCCCAGGTCACTTTATCCGGAATCTCTGTGTGAAAGGGGCTTAAGAGATCTTTATTAGCTTCAAATAAAAATAAAAAAAAGGTAAATGGATAAATAAAAATAAACCAATCAAACAAAATAAAGTAAAAAAGCGCAGCACATGCAGTGACTGCGATAACTTTAACCATTGAAAGGATATTATGACAAAGATATCCATTTGCTTAGTCAAACTGATATTCTTTCCCTCTCATGAATATATGAGTGACCTGAAAAATGAAAGCTGTATAATATACTTGGATATGAGGATTATTACGCTCATAGCCATTCAAACTGGCTCTATCCATTTCAGACGGGCTTTTATCGATAAAATTATACTCCAATTTCACATATATTGTCTCTCAATAATTCAAGCACTTTTCATAAATATGTCTGTTTTTAAGGGTTTTTCAGGACTTAAATGTCAAAAAGTCCAATCCGAGTACTTCAAGCACCTTATACGAACCCTGCTACTATAGTCAAAGTCACATGTAACACGACAATTGGAACGAATTGACCAAATCTGATTAAATCGTCATTCGGAGTGTAAGGAATGGTTTAAACCTTTTCAAATCCGATCGAGAGGACATGTGAACACTTGATCGCAGTGAAACTGGAAAGTTCTACGCATGTGCAATGACATAGAAATGGCGTAATGACGTATGACACGAGCGGTTGTTGTTTATGTTGAATGAAGTGTGATTAATGACTGTCGTGTCATTTTAAAACACTCCTCGTCTTTATCCACAGACGGCTTGTTCTGGGTGCGGGAGGGACGAGCGCGTGCCTCATATTCATGTGATTGAACAGTCACGGAAACATTGCACTTTGTATAAACAATAGCAGTAATACTGGCACCGCAGATAAGGACGTAAACTTGCGTCAGGTTATGAATACACAGGATTAATTGTTAACCCTGGGTAAATTTAAAATAATGCACTGATAATATTTGCTATAGGCATTTTTACATTACCCATTTACAAGGTTTTTGTATGATTTTCTCATTTGTCCTCACTGCTTTACAACACAGCATGTGGGAACTGTTTAAGCTGAAGATTAAAGCAGAATGAACTCACTCTTTACTGCTCGACTTGTGTGAGAACTTCTCATCCAGTTTGGACTTCTTATTGTCTGGTTTGAGACCGTCGTCATCATTCTGTGGGAGAAACATAAGATTCAATAATAATGTACAATACCTTTCAAAAAAGTTTGGGATCAGTAAGATTTAAAAAAAATTTTTTTTTAAAGAAATTGGAACTTATTCAGCAAAATTGAGGGTTTGGTTTAGGGTTAGATTCATGCATAATTTACGTTTATGTATAAAGGACACTAAAATAAACTGTTACCCCATTTTGATTTGTAAAAGCAATGTTACATTCGAACAAATTCACTTATCCGCAATCTCAGATGAATTTTTCCCATAGCTTGTCGCAATGCCATATGGGATTGCATTTTCAGAAGATCGTGCCATCTAAATTTTGTAAGCGTTTCGTCTCAGGAACTCATGCTGCCCGTAAAGCAACACTATGCAGTTTTTTCAGCTTAACTGAACAGCTTCGGAGTTATTGGAATGGTTACATGTCTCTTTTCGGGTTGAATGGTGGTCGTCTCGCCTAGGGTAGGTTATGAATATACATTTTACAATATACAGTTTAGTATATATACATTATGCAGTTTTATATATAGTATGGTTTACAGCGGCTCATGAAGCCATGGGATTTGAAACTCAATTATGGTAAAGTGCGTTACATTTCTGACGCATAAAGGTAAGGTATATTTATTTCATACCGGCAGGTAAATTTGTTTTGCAGATAAAAAAAAAAGGCATAATCTAAAGGTTCTCCTGTTCACACCAAGAACGATATCAATAATGATAAAGATACTGTTCTACAAATCGTTATAACATAAAAGAGTAGCAGTTCAGACCACAAATATAGCGATAATGGCACAGAAGAACAATATCGTTACTTCCATAACGTTTTTTTTTTCAGCTGATGAATGATAAAAACCATTAAAGCACAATGGATTCTCATTGGCTGCCAAAGAGCTCGAGCATTTAAAGCAACGAATACTGTTCGTTGGTATGGATGCTAATATAGATATCGTTATAGGAATCTTCAGCTATCGTTCTTGGCGTGAACGTTCATTGGTAGACCAATCACAACAGACTGGGTATTTCTGAAAGGCTAGTTTTAAAGAGACAGTAACTGAAAGAACTGAAACAGAGCATTTCAGGTAGAGAGTGAAAAGAAGCGCAGCAGCAATTCACAGAATAAGAAAAATAATGTCCTTTTTGAACTTTATATCATGTAATTGTATTAGCAGACCCCAAAAAATTTAATTATGAACATGTAAATAAGCAAAAGTGCATGTTAGTTCATTTCAATAAAAGATGCGATGCTTGATCTGGTTTAGATTTAATTATTGCGCTCGCTTGCGCCCTCTTGTAGGCATAGGAGACAATACAGCAGTTTTTCCCTCTAACATTGAGTATTGCCTTTAAAATTTGAAATAAAATATATTTCGAATTTTGCTAATATTTAAAGTTTATATTTAGGTTTTAAAGAGACAGCATTTCAGGAAGAGCAATTCCCAGAATGAGAAAAATAATGTCCTTTTTGAACTTTAAATCATGTAATTGTATTAGCAGACCCCCCCCAAAAAATGTATGAACATGTACAGGGTATATACAGGAATCATGGAATTAAATTTAATACGTTTTAAGACCTTTTTCAAGACCCCTTCCATACATGTTAAGACCTCATCGCCACTTCAAGTTTTAACCGTTACATCGGCGACACCTTACATTTACTGATTGTAAGATAGCACAACTAAACAGTCTTAGTTTGTGATAACTCCTTATCATTACAAAAATAATTCAAAAGGATGGGAATGAAGCACAATATAATTAATTAAATGACTGACCCAATGCAAGGTTTATTAGAAAGAGAAACCTGAATTAGACCAATAAACAAAACAATTGACAAAACTTATTGAAGAGGGAAAATAATCCTCTCTGAGCTAAAGGGACAATGAGTTCACAAAGTATATTCAAAAGACGTATTTGTAACAACAACTCTTATACCTGTCTGCAAACCATAGCTCTTTTGTGGTACACTTTTCATGACAAACACCTGACTGGTCAGACAGTTCACCTGTGATTACCACGGAGTGCTTGATTTGATGCACAAGAGCAGAGTGTCAGTAAACGAATATTCGAGCTGTAATTATTATTCAAAAAAATAAAATACCATTCAAATTTTACTACGTTGCTTTGCTGGCAGTAAATGCTGTGAATCCATGATAAATCCCAATCACTTACTCGCAGTTATAATTAAATACACTGTTTGGCGCTGTGGAGCGTGTTGATTGTAATTTGATCACATGTCGTCGTCAGCCTCGTGAAGTTTGGAATTACTTGGACGAAAATGATCTGACTAAATGATATTACAAAACGGAATTACTTTTAATCAAATTAATTAATGATACTGAGTTATAATATCACCACCTCAATGAGAAATCACATGAAATCCAAACAGCAGTCGAATGAGGAAAGACAGCTGTCCATCAATGTATTGACGACTGCAGTAACGCAGCTGAATCCGAGTGAGCGAGATGATTACTTAACTGATAGCAAAATGATTTTGACACATATGCTTCCTTTAAGTTTCGTTAAAGAAGCAGTCCTTAACAGAAAACGCGAAGTGCTGTTAGAAACGTTTTTACCCGTCACTGTGTCCCTGCAACGTCTGTCAGCGGCAGCGCGTTTTCTACTCGAGCATGTGAATATTATTGTTTTTCTCAACATGAAAGTGAAACAATATAAACAAGATAAATATTATGTTGACTCGAGTGTATACCTTCGCTCTGTACGATAAGTGGAACGGTCTGTTTAATTAGCGTTTTTCGTACTGATTGATCTTAAATGCTTTTTTACATTTTTTGTTTACACATATTGTTTAATGTTTTCCACTGAAAGAAAACCTCAAGATGCAACTTAAGCTTGTTGCGTATATTTAATTTCCCTATTAGTCAACGATGTTGTTTAACAACCGTGCCAGAGTCGGCGCCAGCCGAGAACTGATGAGGGGGCGTCTGGAATACCGAGAGGGGGCGTTCACATTAACGCACGTCACCACTTTTTTGCCAGGGTCGATATTCTCCCCACCACTTTTTAAAACATCTTTGCGGCATGTACCAATTTGTACCAATACAAATAATAAAACATCTCCAGTTAACTAGCAGAGCATTCATTTTGTTCGTTTGTCAAATTAGAGTCATTATAGCGCTGAAATGTGTAGTTTTTTTAAATCAAGTGATCAAAGTGCTCGTTGCCGCTTCGATCAGTGAAATTTTAAAACACACTAAGGTCTATGGAAGCGGCAATAAATAATAATCCTTTCCATAACAATAAGACGACACGTTTTACATGTTGGATACACACTCTGTAAGTAGCTTTACATTTTGCTCTTTTCTTCTTCAGTTCACCGGCCACTTATGTATTTCATGATTAGTGGAGAAATTACGTGTTGTAAATCCAACAGATCTGATTCTCTGAACTGTGGCAGTGGCACAAACCACATGGCGCCGCCCATCGCACAAACAACAAAACACATCCACTTGCACATATTTGACAATCGGAATATCAGTGTTTCATGCTATAGCTAATACATTTGTGAATATTTTGAATAAAAAAGGAAAAATGACATAAAAGCAGATCATTATTCATTCAGCGCTGTGTTGCGGTTGCGCTCTATCACGTGACAAGCAATGACGCGTCACCATGGAAACATTAAAGCGACAGGTTCTAAATAACGGTCGCCTTGAAAAACTCACGCTGGGTGGTCAGTAAGAATATTTTAAACTTACGAGTGAAAGGGCTAACTAAAATATAAATTTAGGTTAATATTCACGAAAATGTGAAAATGTAATTGGCAAAATGTGATTTTTAAATAGCATATTTTATCAGTAAAATCCCGTTTACATTCATGGTGATCTGAGGGGGCGGGAGAGTCCCGTTGAGGGGGCGTCGCCCCCTCACGCCCCCCCGTGGCGCCGGCCCTGAACCGTGCGTACGGGACATATGCGCTAATCACGCAGCAGTAAGTCATGAAGCGTGGTAACAGATGACGTCATATCTAGCAGGATTCCATAAACTACACAGAACCCCACTATTACGCCGACGCAATGTTTAAATTCAGGCAAACTTTATACTTTATGGACAAATATACATAACTAAAAGATGATACAAAATTTAATACCTTGGAAAATGGCATTTAAGACTTAATACTTTTTAAGGGCCTTAATTCTCGCTAAATTGATTTATCAACTTTTAATACTTTAAGACCCCGCAGACACCCTGATGTAAATAAGCAAAAGTGCATGTTAGTTCATTTCAATAAAAGATGCGATGCTTGATTTGGTTTAGATTTAATTATTGCGTTCGCTTGCTTATTACCTTTAAAATTTGAAATAAAATATACTTCGAATTTTGCTAATATTTTGTGTTTATATTTAGGTTTTAAAGAGACAGCATTTCAGGTAGAGCAATTCCCAGTATGAGAAAAATAATGTCCTTTTTGAACTTTAAATCATGTAATTGTATTAGCAGACCCCTAGATGTAAATAAGCATAATATGCGTATTTTAAATGCTACCCACGAATCGGCTCCAACTAACCTTGTGTTTTCTCTTGGCCTTGCTGGCTCCCTTCTCTCCCGGCTGCTTCTGCGACTCCTTGGCTTCTCCAGGCGAGCTCCTCTCTACCTTCACCTCAGTCTCCTTGAACAGGCGTCCCGGGACTCTGGCCAGCAGGTTCAGGTCGATCTGCACCAGCAGTCGGGGGGGCAGCCGGTTCTCTGGGTCACTCAGAGGGGAAAGCATGGGCGAGAACAGTGCGGACGGGTTCTCGGGATACTGATCTCTCGGCGTCTGCGAAGACGACGGCACGCTTACGTTGCCCTCGGAGTCCGACGATGACGACTCGACGATCTCACGGGACTTTTTGGGCACTTTTTTGCGTTTGTCCGGCGCTGGTCGAGGAGAGGAGGTTTTGGGCTCCTTTTTGATGTTGGGTTTGCGAGGGCCCTTGTTGGCGGCACGGGCTCGGTTTGACGGGATCTCAGGCGAGGGTTCGGTCTCTACTTTCAACCCACCTTTAGGTTCCTCAACCACGGGCGGCTTCTCAGGCTTTTTAGGCTGTTTTTTACCCACAACTCGTCGCCCACCCTGACTAACGCCCTCACTTTGAGCGGGAGACTTCTGACTCCGCCTTTGCCAGCTCTCTGAGCCCTTCTGATTGGGCCGAAGGTCTCGTCCCGAGGAGGGCGTCGGGTCTTTAGATCCCGGGCCACTGTGGACTCTGCTCGAGCTGGTTTCTCGCCCCTCTTTCTTATACTTTGTTGGCGTCGTGCTGCTGTTCTCCACCGGAGAAGCAGGGGACAGCTTGTTTTCCTTCTTGATCCAGTTCTCCAGCTGCCATTTGTTAACAGTCGGCTGTTCCCGCTGCGGGCAAATGGGAAAACTTGCATTGAGTGCGACATCAAACTTGGATAAGCATAAAACAATTCTTGTTATGGATTCAAATGTTCCATCCGTGATCATTATTTACCCGTTTAACACTATTAAGCTGCTTTGAATCAAACTGTATTGTATAGAGCGCAATATTACAAAAATTAATAACAAAGCATACACTGCATTCATTATTGAGCAACATTAATGCATTAATTCACAAATTCAAGTTTTAGGTTGCACATAGTATCGGTACTTATTAGGGGTGTGACAATATTTCGCAATACAAAAATGCAATATGTATTGTGGATAGTGACAATATGGATAGTGGATAGTTCACCCGAAATAAAAATTACTGTGTGAGAAAAAAATGCAAGTTTTCAGAGTTTTAGTGTCAGTACGACATTAAACTACTATATATAATGTTGAATATAATGTATAATAATGCAATGGGGGAATATTTGTTGCTCCTGATGATGTCTGATGTTACCAGTAAAAACTGTCCTACATTATTTTAAATATATCTAGTCAGTGAAAGAGATCAAGAATTTTCATCTAAAATAATTCTGTATTTTCAGCTTCATAATCATGAATATTGTTATTCTGGTGTCTCTATTGTCCTATGCTTTGGGTTTCAGCACCAAGTCTATTCATTTACACACAATTTAATACCAAATTTAACATTTGAATCAACAGTACATTTTTTGTCAACCTTTTAATAAAAAAATTGTTAATAATACGTCTTGAAGTATGGCAATAATATCTTATCGGGAGTTCAGTCTCGTGATATGTATCGAATCGTGACATGAGGGGATCGTTACACCCCTTGAACTCATACTTTGTCTCATCCCTAGTAAAACATGATATATAAACCAACCTTCACTAACAATGTTGAGGAAAATACTATTGAGATTATAAAGTCTGCAGTCCTTCATGATCATGCAGTGCTGTGTGTTCATGAGAGATGTGTGTTCATGAGAGATGCGTGTTCATGAGAGATGCGTGTTCATGAGAGATGCGTGTTCATGAGAGATGCGTGTTCATGAGAGATGCGTGTTCATGAGAGATGCCTGTTCATGAGAGATGCCTGTTCATGAGAGATGAGCGTTCATGAGAGATGAGCGTTCATGAGAGATGCGTGTTCATGAGAGATGCGCGTTCATGAGAGATGCGCGTTCATGAGAGATGCGCGTTCATGAGAGATGAGCGTTAATGAGAGATGCGCGTTCATGAGAGATGAGCGTTCATGAGAGATGAGTGTTCATGAGAGATGAGTGTTCATGAGAGATGCGTGTTCATGAGAGATGAGCGTTCATGAGAGATGAGCGTTCATGAGAGATGCGTGTTCATGAGAGATGAGCGTTCATGAGAGATGAGCGTTCATGAGAGATGAGCGTTCATGAGAGATGCGCGTTCATGAGAGATGCGCGTTCATGAGAGATGAGCGTTCATGAGAGATGCGTGTTCATGAGAGATGAGCGTTCATGAGAGATGAGCGTTCATGAGAGATGAGCGTTCATGAGAGATGCGCGTTCATGAGAGATGCGCGTTCATGAGAGATGCGCGTTCATGAGAGATGAGCGTTCATGAGAGATGCGCGTTCATGAGAGATGCGTGTTCATGAGAGATGAGTGTTCATGAGAGATGCGTGTTCATGAGAGATGCGCGTTCATGAGAGATGCGCGTTCATGAGAGATGAGCGTTCATGAGAGATGCGTGTTCATGAGAGATGCGTGTTCATGAGAGATGAGTGTTCATGAGAGATGAGTGTTCATGAGAGATGAGTGTTCATGAGAGATGAGTGTTCATGAGAGATGAGCGTTCATGAGAGATGAGCGTTCATGAGAGATGAGCGTTCATGAGAGATGAGTGTTCATGAGAGATGAGTGTTCATGAGAGATGAGTGTTCATGAGAGATGAGTGTTCATGAGAGATGCGTGTTCATGAGAGATGCGTGTTCATGAGAGATGCGCGTTCATTTGAGATGCGTGTTCATGAGAGATGCGTGTTCATGAGAGATGCGTGTTCATGAGAGATGCGCGTTCATGAGAGATGCGTGTTCATGAGAGATGAGCGTTCATGAGAGATGAGCGTTCATGAGAGATGAGTGTTCATGAGAGATGAGTGTTCATGAGAGATGAGTGTTCATGAGAGATGCGTGTGTGTGTATGTGTGTGCCAGTGATTGACCTCCGGTGTCGCAGCACGAGGCGGCTCGTTGGTCTCGCTCTCTGAAGAGCTGGTCTCGCTCTCGCTGTCAGAACTGGAGCTGCTCTCCGACCCGCTGCGACTGCTGGTGTCCTCTTGCTCTGCACCCCCGCTGTTATTACTGTTGTTACTGAGGGACACATGCAAACTGAGTATCTCCTTGTTGGCTAAATAATTCCTGATGCATCAACTTCCAAGCATGCAACATTGCAAAAGGCACAAATAACAATGAGACGATATCAAAAAAGCAAGTTAATTCACCTAAAGCAAGATTCACCTTTAGTCTGTTGCACTACCTGTGCGTAAGTTAGTTAAGTTTGGATGTAAAGGGATGCTGTTACAACTTACACACTACTAAAAAAACTTTGTTGCACCATTAAAGTGTTAGATCACCCAAAAATGATAATTCTGTCATTAATTACTCACCCTCAAGTAGTTCTAAAATCCATAAGACTTTAGTTGTGTTGAGAAAACACAAATGAAGATATTTTAATGAAATCTGAGAGATTTCTGTCTCCACACAAGATCGTAAAACTAATCCATATGAATCGAGCAGTTTAGTACAAATTTCCCGAAGAGACATGATCGCTTTATATGATGAACATATTTAATTTAGGCTTTTATTCACACATAAATATTCAAAGCACAAATCTGATATGATATGCTATGATATGTCGTATGAGAACCAATGAGGTGTTTGCATTGATCAATGGTCATATGTGAATAAAAGTCTAAATTAAATCTGTTCATTATATAGGGATCGCATCATATAGCGATCGTGTCTCTTCAGAAAATTGACAAAACCGCTCAATTCATATCGATTAGTTTTTAAAATCTCTTTATGAATATTTTGAAGTGTCAAAGTGGTAGTTGCGTAGCTGTCAATGGAGGGACAGAAATCTCTCAGATTTCATTGAAAGATCTTCATTTGGGTTTTGAAGACGAACGAAAAGTCTTAAGGCCATTGCACACTGAGTCCGAAATTCGCACGTTAAAAAATAAATACGACCTCACGTTATGTCAATCACGCTTGCACACTGCCTCCGAAACTTTCGTCTGTCATAAAAAAAAAATCAAATCTGGTTCGATTTTCTGGGTTTTTCGCATTTTGAATGGTGTTTTGACAATTCAGAGCCACCGAATTACAAATACGAAAAAACGCATTTGAAAATTTCAGACTCTGTGTGCAAGGACCTTTGCGGGTTTGGAACGACATGATGGAGAGTAATTAATAAAACCTTTTTTAATGTTTGGGTGAATGGAAGAAATGTTTTATTTTGGTCACCCTCTCCGCTGGAATCAAAGAAAGTAAGTATACCATCTCTCTAAATATCAGCTGTACGAGTGTGTCACCTTGCTGAGGGGATTCGGGAAGCGTTTTTTGCAGGATCTTGCTCTCCGTCACTGTCTTCGCTGGTGCTGAGCTTCAGATCTTCATGCAGTCTGCTGAAATGAGACTTCAGTTAAACTCATAATGAGAAGTTTTGATTTCCCCAAGATAAAAAGCTTAAAAAACTACCGTAAAAACTATAAAGGATATATTCCGTTAGGACATTTCCAATTTCTATTACAGGAATAGCCCAAAATAAATGCAAGTTATCTATGGACAGAATCTATGGCTTGCTACGGATTAAAAAAACTAAATACTAACAATTAAGAATAAATAAATTAATGATTATTATGAACTGAAGATGCAGTCCATAAAGCCTAACTTGAATCGCACTTTGAAATGTTCTTTTATACGTAATACGGGCCACAGGACAGGAAAGGCTTAAGGCAATTGCAAATAAAAAATTAATCTCATATTGATTTACAGACTAAACCAAATTGTGTTGGGTTGAAATATTCAAACGTTTAGTAAAGCGAAAAGAACAGGTGATTTCTCACGTGGACTGGTCGCCGTCGCTTGGCTTTGACGGGTGACTGGTGGATGCGATCTTCCCTGAGATTTTTTCTGATAGGGGAAAATCAGCACACAAAAACATGCATCAATATAAACGGCTGAAACGGCACTTAATAGAAACACCATAGTCTCGTAAAAGGACTGCTAGAACTTACTTTGTGCCCCAAAAGACAGGTGCTGAGCATCCTACAACACAGAAGGTACCCATTACAAATAGAATACACATATTCATCGCAAAAAATAAATAAAGTTTGACTGGTTTTCAAAATGCTAAAACAGTAGATCAGAATTAATATGAACACTTTCTGAATGAAGGAATGCAACGACAATCATGCATTTTCTAGTGCAGCTTATGGGTACAAATACATACTTTCTGCATTGAACTAGGGCTGTCAAATAAAAAGGTGAATTTCAAATATTTGTCAAAAAAAAAAAAAAACTAGAATTTTGCATTAGATTTTCTGGTGGCGCGAGAGACATGATGATGGCGTAACTGACGCGGTGTGTTTGTGTTAGCTTATCCAGTATAAAGAGCTAGATTGTGTTGGGAAAAGGCTTCCTGCTGGTGAAAACCTCTCAGTTAGTGGCAAAAATCGTGCAACGACACAAACCTGCACATCGGTCAGAGCTGAGCGTGTGTTTTCATCAGCTGGAGACATGATCAACTAAAAGTGCACTCAACTAAAAGATAGACATGAGCGTCTGGTGTTTTTGACCAACAATATGTAGATGTAGTGAGCAGAAGTGGAGTGTTTCTGAATGCCAGTTTGCTATTTTGTGTTCATGTAGTTCATTACGCTGTGTTGAAGCGCGTTTTCTCAGGTTACTGATGCACAAACACAGTTTTATGCACTATTGTAGCAATTTTCCTTGCATGCACATTAAGGATATTATATTTTATTTAAGAAAAATGTTTCAAAAGTCAATGCACTTTAAAAAGTGAATGTTATTTCATTAAAAGATGCGATGTTGGCATATGAGACAACACAACACTTTTTTCCTCTTTACAATAAGTATTGCCTTTAGAATTTGAATATAATTAGAATTTTGCTAATATTTAAGACAGAAATTCAAATTTAACTTTACAGCCATTTTGACTCAGCGACTCAATGTTTTTATACTATCTTGCAAACATGATTAAATAGAACTGAGGCAAGTGTATGTGACCTTACAAATTTGTCACTATAACTGATATAATGGTCTTGTTTATGGATTGTGATACCGGTTTATTGGAAATGAATATGACTAAAATTAATTTTATTTGGGAAATATCATATACGTAAAGCAAAATGTCTGTTAACTGTACCAAATGGTAGACTATTTTCCGTTCACGGTCTTCATCTCAGCTGTTGAAAAGGAAACTCGATGTATTGGATGCATGATTGATTGTTTGCTACAAAATTGTAATCTTAATTTTTTATAGATTCAAGTGTTTTGTATGACTCTGTATTCCCCATATTGTTATTGCAATAAACAGAAGGTGTTTGTGCCCACAGAGACCCTCTCGTATCTGACCTTGGAGGTGGAGAAAGGGAACTTTGAAGGTTCGGTCTTGCAGGGCGTGTGAATGGCTGTCAGCGGAGGAGGCCAGACCTGAGTCATTTCCTGGACAAGAAAACACCATTCAATTGCAGAAACCAGAGATCAAGTCAATCCACCTTTATTTATACAGTGCTTTTTACAATACAGAGTGTTTCAAAGCAGATTTACAGAGATAACAGGAAAATAATGCAACAAAGTTTGTTTCTAGAAGAAAATATCATCATAGTCTTAAGTTAGCTCAATGATGGTTCATTTTTGTTGCAAGAAAGTTGTTAATTTAGTTCATTTATATATATAGCCGCTCTGGAGAAAACCGTGATGTCATCGTCCAGCTCAGTTCAGTTCTCCAATAATGGTGTCAATGCAGGAAGATCAATAATATTGTTAAATATTAAATTAAAAAACTAAGCAAGCCAAAACCCAAAGGTGAAAGAGACGACATTAAAACAAATTTTCCTTCTGCACTTTGACAGTCTTTTCTTTTCTCTGACTTTTTATAGCCGGATTACATTTAGACCTTGGTTCTGATGCGTCTCCGGTGGACAGCGATCTCAGCACCACTTACACATCGCATGAGAGTTAACCGAAGCATTTACCAGACTTATTACCATGTGTTCATTCAAAGAGCTTTCCAGCATTTCTTGCGGTTCCTTTCTTCACGACGGATCAGAAGTAAACAAAAAAATAAAATAAAATAAAATAACGGGAGAAAAGTTCTTATCTTTGAGGAGAGTAACGAGAGGGCTGGTCTAAAAGTTTAAAATCTAGAAGTTTTAGGGTTTTATTCAGACAGACAAAAAAAAAAAACAATATTAGACTCTTCTAGATCTGCTAAGAAACCGTATTAGCATGTTTTCATATGCTCCTAGCATGTATTACCATACTGGTAGGCATTGTTTGCATGTTTTAAACATGTTGCTAGGCATTGTCAGTTTGTTGTCAGCATATTTTAACAAGTATCTAGTCATTTTTAGCATGTTTAACATTTAGCTGTGTTGGTAAGCCCTGCTAGTCTGTTGTTAACGTTGACACTGCTAGGCATTTTTTAGCGTTTAACATATTGCTACGTGTTACAAGGCATTGTTAGTTTGTCATATTTGAACACGTAGCTAGTCACTTTTAGCATGTTTTAACTATTCCTAAGCATTGCTAACATGTTACTAAACACTGCTAGTCCGTCGTCAGCATTTTTTAACATGCTGCTAGGCACTATAAGCAATAAACATGCGTAAAACGAGCTAAGTTGAGTAAATTATAACAACTTTAATATTTCAGTGTTCTTATACTATCGACAGCAAATAATAAAATGGTTCTTACCTTTAAAATTTCATCAACACAGCTCGCATCTCCTCCCATTGAACCCTGCAAGGATGAGGAAAACATGCAGATCTTTGAGCAGCACATAAGAAGAATCAAACATACAGGCTTGTTTAGGACTACAGGTCAAGTATAACTTATACGTTGTAAAACCCATACATGTGTCATTTTAAATGGGTCATTTAATTGATAGATTTAATTAATATTATTATTACTCTAATAACAGGTCCTTATTTCCTCAATGGTTCATGCTAAGTTGTGGCACAAAGCCAGTGAAGTCTTGCTGTGTTTTACGCTGGCGAGCCAAAACTCTGCAATGAATCCCGAAGAAACTCTTTCTGACTAAACAAAACTGCTTGATTACATTTTTCCCTTCCATGCTGTAAGCGTGTGTGTGATCCAACCCAACGGCCACATTTATACAACTAATTCCCTGCATATACACACACAAAATCTGAAGGCGTAATACTTGTAATTATGTTATTTATGGACACATCTTATGACATGTCATACAAACATTTGTGCGCCTCCTGGGTATCGTATTCGGAGGTACAAGAGTGCAATGTGGGCCTTTTTTTAAGATCAAAAAATCCTTTAAATATAATTTTCATACAATGACCTTTCAATGACTTTGAGAAATGTCATGTAGTGCACCTCCACAAACACGTAATGTCATGTAGTGCACCTCCACAAACACGTAAAAGACATTTCTGAAGTAATAACTTTAAATAAATACTTGTTAAAGCTAGGGATGCACAGATATGAACATTTTGGCCGATGACGATAATTCTTTATATTTGAAAGCTGATACCCGATATTTTGGCCGATAAATCTAAATTTTTATATACTTTTTGAGAGCCTGATTACAAAAACAAAAGTCTCGCCAATAAAATCCATGACACTTAATCCCAAACACACAATTATACTGTTCTCAGTATATTTTTATGCAGTTTATATGTCAGACTTGTGCGGTGCATGTTGAACTTTACTGTATTTTCCTTATTTGAAGTGATTCCAATCATATTTCAAGCACTTCGAAACCATCATGTTGAACAGTGCGCATCTGAAGTGTCTCCGCTGAAGGAAATAATACATTATTTATCCGCCAAATAACTATAACATTAAAAATTGACATATAGGCTATGGGCCGATATTGATATGGTGGCCGATATATCGTGCATCCCTAGTTAAAATATTTAAGCTGTAGCTTAAATACTTTTAATAAATATTTGTATTAAATATTTTTAATAAAGCTTAATTATTAATATTTAAGCTTTATGTAAAAAACCTGTGGGAACACGGTAAACCCAAATAAGTTTGCAAAACTCAAAATTTGTAACAATCAGTTACATCAAAAAAAAATGTAAGGTTAAGAAATTCAAAGTTTTAGTACGCAGAACTTGCAGATTTTTATTTTGTACTCATACAATTGAATTACTATTAACTTGAAATACTTGAGTAAGTGAATTTATACATTTATCTTGAAATTATAATGCAAACTCAACTTAAATAATTTTAGTAGTGGAACCTCAGCCAGCTTTAACTAGCTAATTCAATACTAACTTGCTAATTGGTAACAATACGTTGAAGACATTAGCATAGCATAGCACTTGCTGAATAACTACAACAATATAGAACATTTAACATATAACATATATCTGTTCTCAAACTAAACTATGGTAATCCTCCAAAAAAAACATTACAGAAACTCTTCTAAATTAATTTAGCAAAACAAACACAACTAAATCTCCCACTTGACATTAATCTTACTCAAAAAACCTTATTTAAACTTTAGCATTTACTCGCCCTGTTGAGTGTCATGGCAAAGCATGCTGGGAAATACAAATCCAAGCCCAGTTTCGGTTACATTTATGTTTGTCTAAATTAAAAGAAACAAGTTCATAAAAGTCAAAACAATGAAACAATTCAGATGATTTAAACGTGTAAGTTTTTTAACCTCAAAAGAAAAAGAAAGTTCTAAATACTCATAAAAGTTAATTTGATTGAACCAATTTGTTTAATTTAAGTTTGCCCAACTCAAACCAATTCATTATTTTGAGCACTAGTGTTTACAGTGAAGGACAACTCACGGTTCAGGGGATTTCTACACTTTCTGTATTTATAGCAAGTTCTTATGATTTTCAAGAATACTATTACCTATCCTACTTATTTATTATTACTTAACAGTGACTAAGTAGGCCAAAAAAAGTATGATCATTCAAATGGCATCGTAAACAGTCAAGTGTTCATCGTTCATCTGTCCGACATCAGAAATGGATGTTTTTGCAGGTTAGTTTTGACTTGGTGCAGTAAAGTATTCTGGCCTCATCTGCTGTTGAAACATACGATTGCAAGTTACTTGCAGTGTAACTGCTTTTCTGCATGCATAATCTGATGGTGTAAAGTATACACATGGATTATTGATAATATATCGCTGATAGTAAGAAGAAAGTCCTACAAGACCTATACACAAAAAAAACACGGAATAGTAGTTTGACCTTCTTATTTTCCTAGTATTTGCAACCTGAACATGGTTTAGACTGCAATGTAGTTGTCAATGGTGACATGCTAAATAAAAAAAAAATGCAAATACAAGGTCCGGCCAAAAAATAAAAATGTATATATACAGGTGAAACTCGAAAAATTTGAATTATGCGCAACAGTTCATGTATTTCAGCAATTAAAATTAAAAGGTGAAACTAATATATTTAGTATATATAACTATATACATATGCATGATTATACTTTTCAGAGGGGCGACATTTCTATATTTAAAATCCTTTTTTTTATTGATTTCATGTAATATTCTAATTTTCTGACATTTTGAATTTGGGGTTTTCATAAACTGTAAGCCATTATCATCAAAATTATAACTTTTGCACGATATTCTAATTTTTCGAGATTCACCTGTATTTTTTTTATATATATATATATATATATATATTTTTTTTTTTTTTTTTTTATTTATTTGATGCATCTCTTGCCAGAAATACATTTTGTGATGTTATTTCCATCAAGAGGTGCATCAATTGCTGGTCAAGATCTTGTACTGCCAATGCAAGAGTCCAGCACTCTGTAAAGTCTCCTCCAGCACATCCCAAACACTTTCAATGAATTTAAGGTCTGGACTCAAAGAGTTGCCAAATCATGTGTGAAACTTATTCTTCATGCTCCACACAACAACTCTGTCACCATTTGAGCCTGATGATTCTTTGTCATCCTAGAATATGGCCATGATATTTCTTCCTACATGGTTGTTTAAGAAAAGAAAAGCTACACTAAATGTCCAATCACACCCATTCCGAAATTTTCACACGCTAAAAAATAAAAGCGACCTTACGTTGAGTCATTCACGTTTACACACTGCCTTCATCCGTCATAAAAACATTTGGATCAAGTTTTTCGCATCCCTATCAAGCATTTTGAGAGGTGTTTTGACAATCTGAGCCACCGTACAAGCGAACGCCAAAATGCAGAACTGTTCAGGATTATTTGTTCACGGTAATTGGTGGTCTTGTTTTTAATATGTGGCTCCAGTATCGCTAGCAAAGGATCAAACTGAGCATCTGACATCCTAAGGTAAACTCTGAATCATCGGGATAATCCCGCAGCGAACTCTCCTTTTGTTTACATCGCTTATAAAAAGCTGGTGCGGCAGTGTGGACTTCACTTTCACTTTTAAATTAGCGTCAATTCATCCTTCACAGGGAGTTTGATTGACATGCGATCTGACCAATCAAAATTATATGTGTATAATATGCGTGTAAAAAAGTATATGTGTGTGTGTGTGTGTGTGTGTGTGTGTGTGTGTAATAGGCAGGACTTAGCGGATAATGCGTAATTGCAGTAAACTTTCAACTTTTTTTTTTGCGTTGTCGCGGTGGGCAAGTGATGAAACCAGTGTTGCGACTGAACACCGTGTAACACCGACTATTATAGCAAGCCTAGTGTGTTCCTAATGAAACGAACCGATCAATAACGTGAAAGAGAAAAGCATGCATGTCTTACGTCGACAGGTTGCGTGGTGATCTTGAGCTTGGCGAGTTTTATAAAATTATAAACCTCAGATTTCAGCGTAATAAATTATTATGCGCGTTATCAGTCTGAAACTTTTATGAAGGCATGTGCTATCAAAAAAAAATCGCCTTTAAGCTCAGACTGTTTTATCCCAAAAAGATCAAGGAAAATGTGATTCCGTTTGATAACGTGAAAGAGAGAAGCATGCATGACTTACGTCGACCGGCTGCGTGGGGATCTTGAGCTTGGTGAGAGAAGCCTTTCCATTGGGCTTCATCTCCCCCACGGCACTGCTGTGCGACTGGCCGCCGTACGAGTCCGAGGCGCTCTTGGGCTCGGCCGTCTCCAGGCCGTCCATGGGCCGCACATACGCGGTGGGTTTCTGGAGCATGGAGCTGGGCTTGATGAGTGAGGGCGGGAAGGTCTGGCTGGGATGCTGTCCGCTGGAGAAGGAGTGCACTCTTGAGGGCGAGTCCCAGTTGGCTTCTCGGTCTCGGGGAGATTTGGTGCGAGAACGCGAGTGTGAGCCGGAGCTCATGGAGCCCTTGGCCGGGCTGGAGGTGGAGTGGGACTTGTGTTCGGACCCGTGTTTGCTGGACTTCTTTCCGCTACGGCTTCCCTGCACTGATGAACGCTTCTGCGAGGAGGACGAGGAGGAGGACGTGGAAGAGATGCCAGGAGGAGCCGGGCCAACCGGAGTCCATTTACTGTTCTGACTCTGTGTGCCTCCGCGCTGGTCACCGTACTGGCCAGATTTATCTTCCGAGGACGAGCTGGAGGCTTTGGGAATGAGCTTGGACATTGGGGGTTCACCGAGGGTCTCCTTCATCTCGTCGTAATTTCCCAGCATGCTCTGGATGCGACTTGAGAGTTTATCTTCCTTGGCCTGTTGAGAGAAAGAGGACAGTGTTGAGATGAGCATGAGAACGGCAATAAAAAAATAAAGTTGTGGTCGCATTTTTTGTGCCACTACAAGGGATGCCAGATCTCTTTGATTGGATTTACTGTAATACAAATCCTTTAACTAACTATGGTATTTTGGCAGACATAAATTCATATGTTATTATATAGTTATTATTAACTGCTATTACACATCTTCTACAGTACAGAATCTCCAGATCAAAACTCAGGGGAAAAAAACAAGCGATAAAAGCATTGCTTATGCACGTTATAGTCATTGACAAAAGGAAATAATAATTCTCAGTTTTTTGTTCAAAAGCTTTTTTTAAAGGTGAGGCTCTGTTCTTTCTTTTGATATATTGCATGTTCAGATATTCATACAAAAAAATATTCTGGGCGACATGAAAGTTGTGAGAAAATGATCGAAAATGCTGGCAGGGAAAGAGTTAAATATATTAGGGGAGGAGTAAGGAAATATATTGCCGTTTCTGAATTTTGCAATATTTTAATTAATTTTAGTTTTAGCAATTTCTGTGTTGTACTTTTTATTAGTTTTTTAATGTCTAAACAGTTTGTCATTTTTATTTCAGTTTTTTTAGTATGTCAAGTTAAATTGAATTATAATTAATAAGTATGCATGTTTCCTTAGCAACTACCTGGATAACTAGATAAAGTAAATTTTATTTGATTTCATTTGACGTTTGTTTTAATTCAAGTATTATGGTTTTAGTTAACGGTAATAACCCTGGTTAGAAACCACAGTTACATCTAACCAGTGAAGTGAAGAGTCATACACAGTTTTAACAGTGGTGTTTGTTATAAGCACAGGTAAAACCAAGGATAGAAGTTACTATGATAAAAAAAAAAATTGTATTAGGGCAAATACAAAGGAGAATAATTAGAAAAGGCTATCTAGATAGACAGATTTTTCACAGAAGGAAATACTTCTATTTCTTAATCTGTCTATTTCTAAGACTCTCAAAAGGCTATTATTATTCATTTCTTTGCCTAAATCTTTAATAAATCCCCTGCCTTCTTTTTGTAAATATCAAAATGTATAGATTTGAAATGTGAAGAAAATGAAAAGGTGCTTAAGCTTCTCATGAGGGCAGTTAACAGTAAAACATAACTCCTGGCAAAAGTAACAATTCATAAATCATCTGCATGTTGTAGTGTGTTGGTGTAAAGCTAGTAATGTCATTGTAAAAGACACTCTGGACATTTTTTAGCAGTTCCCCCATTTGTTGTTTGATCCCTGCAACAATCAATCATGATTCAGAGACAACGCAGAATCATATGACAAATATAAGACACTGGTCATCTTGTTTTATAACTTGATCTGTCCTGAATGTTCAAGTCAAGCACACCGGAGCAGATCGTGATGTGAAATATTTTTTGCACAACTACACCCAATGAGTTCATCCGAAATGAGTCATGCGTTGTGTCCTGGAGGAAATGTCAAAGTAGGGGTTTCCCACCGTTAGTCGGATCCTTCAGGGAATGTGAAAGACAGTGTTCTCTACCTGACAGGTTGCATTTCTTACATCCTATGACAAGATCACCAACAATGAAGCACTTAATGCTGAGCAAAGCAGGTTAGCAGCAAAGATTAGACCGGGAGACTGTAATCTTCTTTACAGTGACATATGTGACTGTAATATCTGTCCTTTTCAGCTTTTATGTGATAAACGTAAGGTTTTAGTCCATGTCTGCTAGCTTTGAGGCCTATACATACACACACACTAGTGCATTTCCTAAAAAATTAACGCAGATTTAGCAGACATACACGTTTAAAATGTATAGTATTAGTTAACTAAAAATATTAAAAAGACCTCTTACACTTCAGCCTTAAGTCCAATAAAACAGAACACACTACAAAACAAAAACAAATAAAGCCAAAACTTCCTGTTTCAAAGGGAAATGTGTCAACACAGCAAAGACACTGTGCTCGTCAGGCAATTTCACGAGGTTTGTAAATATTAAAATCTGGTGAGTTGTACAATATAATAGATATGAGTCAAGATCTGTTAACAGTTTTGAAACGTGATTTTTCACTATTATTCAACAGAATCTGCATGTTCATGGGCTTAAATAAAACAAAGTGTTAAAAAAACAATAATTAAAAAAATATGCATCCTTTTCTGGTATAGAAAGGAGCTTGATTTTCAAAGGTCAACAAATTTGCGATGGAAGAATGTAATATTTTTGACAGCGAGTAACAGAAGCATGAAATAAACTTATAAAATAAGTATAATTAACAACGCAAAAAATCATTTAGAACGTCTCCAGCATGTTTTATAACACATAATACACTGTAGTATTTACGAAAAGCAGAGGGACTACATGCATCTCCTGGAAATCCCAAACTACCGGATGTTTTGAACAAGTCATCGCTTTCCGAGAAGACATGCTGTCTGTCAAAGATGATAACGTACCAATGCATAATGCACTAGAGTATACATATGTTCTTCATTGCTGAAATGTAATGGAAATGATCAGGGAACTGAGTGAAATACTTCACACTGCGTGCTAAAGAGAACAAACGCCTATTCGATTGTAAAACTTCACATCCTTCAACGTGTGTTGGTTTTGACGGATATTTTTATGCACAAACTACATATTCGGATTCTGACATGCCCAAAAACTTCATCAAAATACCAATCTCGGCAAGTATTCTCGTAAACACAGCCGGTTAGATCTTAATTGAGCATAAACAGTTGAGAAAGAAATCAGAGGTGTATCTTTATATTGGATCCGTGCGTTAGGTCTTAAAGTGACAGCAGCCTTATATTCCTGCTGCTGTCTGTGTCATTAATGCTATTTAAACAACAAAACAGCTAAGATTAACATTATATATTAGTTATTTGACATTTAATTACTACATTTCTATACCTAAAATGAAAACCACAGTTAGACCTTACTTTATTTGGAACTTTTTTATATTGCATTTATCCATTCTTGTAATTTGTGTATTTGTTCTTATTTTTTTACTGACTGTTCACTAGCTTGCCTTTACTAGCCCAGCTAATAAAGTTCAAACATTATTAGTGTTTGCTGTAGTATCGGAGTAAACTAATTTAACATTACCACCAAATTATTACTTTTTTTCCCCTCGCTGATCCAGAAAATGATCCTATTCGTGATTTAAAAACTGCAATATGATCCGAACCGTGATTTTTGTGATCCGTTGAACCGCTAGACAAAATAAATGCTATTGTCTTCGTAATAATTTCATATCGCTCTCATCACACTGAATTCAGACTGCAAACTCACAGCTTAAATTATATCAATGACCAGTTCTTTACTTCACACCCGGCAGAGTAAAACTACACAATGTTTATCCGTGTATAACTAGAAAGTGGGCAACAATTTGCTGAGGACTTACCCCATATTTAGGAACAGAAGTTAACCGGCCATTAACCAACAGACATTTTATACTAGCCAAGAACATACTGTTAACAAAACAGTACATCTAACAATGCAAGTACTTACCCATAAAATGCCCAGCAATAACCGTAAGGGTTGAAATATTAAATGACGCCAATAAAAACAGTACAAAGCATGGTTTTTGGGACATATACCATGGTATTGTTTGAAGCACAGAGGAGCAGCAAGTAAACACCATTAGTGATGTGTGTGTGTGAAATATATATGTATGAAAATCTACCGAAAGTTGTCTCTGGATACAGCACATTTTCAGTTTTCAAAATACTTAATGAATTCAGTTAAAATTGCATAAAGTAGCCTACATGCAGTGTTTAAATCCAGCAATTAAAGCATCTTTTTTGCTATCATTACATATTTTATATAGAGGCAAATTCGAAATATTAACGCTTAAGCTTAATAAGAGTTAATGTTGAGGTTAATAAGAGCTGCATGATTAATCGTTAAAAGAGTGTGATCTAGGGCTGTCACTTTTGAGAAAAATCTAATTCGAACGGTTATCGAATATCATGTATTCGAATATATTCGAATTTCTACGAGATCCCCCCCCCCAAAAAAAACACCATAACGGAGATTCAATCACAATTTTATTAACAGTCTGACAGTCATAAACAGGACTCAGGCCTGTCTGAAAACATTTTTTTTGACTTAATGTTTTAAACAGCAGGTTATCAATTTAATCTATATAAAGTGCCACTAAGCTACATGGAAAAAAACTGCATCGGAACAGCACGGCACAAACAATAACGTGACGGCTTAAACAGCAGGAGTAAGGCCTATAGCCTAGCCTCATTTCTTATTTCAATTCATTTCTTAATATTGTTTGCTAGAAACACCAATTTATCAACTTGATCTGGGTCAAGTGCGGCTCTCTTTTTATTGGCGATGTTCCCCGCGGTGGAGAACACGCGCTCAGTGCGCGCACACTGATTTGCGCGTCAATGTTGAGAGAAGTGGTATACGGTATACAGTATAGCTGTAGAACCCAAAATATTTCCAGACTCGACTTTTTCGAGTTGAGGTCGTAATTCTCCGCTCGGGCTGTCGTTCTGTGCGTTATCTTCCAATTTCAAAACAGGGAGGCTATTATTCCCTTGATTTGGTCATGGGCTTACGCTACAATACGTTTAGAGCGCCCGCTCCTGGATGAGATGGCAAACAATAATAAAAAACAAAAAACGGTCTAATCATAGACTGTAAAAAATGCGCTAAACATGGCACTTTAAAAACCGGATAGTTTATTTATAGTTCGAATACGGATATTTCACGTCATGTTCGAATGCATATTCGAATATCGAATAAAAAGTGACAGCCCTAGTGTGATCTCGTTCTTAAATGACAGGGATTCGCCTTTGACAAGTACGATCCAGAGACAAAGTTGTGATTCAAATTATCACAGAAGTACTGTGATAAAAGTCTAAAGTTTACAAAAGAAGCGATCAAAATCGAGCAAATCAGCTTTAGAAAGTAGCTTGATGCTTCAAATAAAGATTGTATTGATCACATCGTTACACCAGTAGGTGGCGACGAGTGACTTTCAAAATATGTATTTGTCATTGAATCATTCACTCAAGAGATTTGTTCAAATATGCTGATTCATCAAGAAATGGAGCAAGTATTTATGAGTGAGTCGTTGAATCATTCATTCAAACAATGCATTTTAAACATTAACTCAGATTAAATAAATATTTTTAATAGACTGCAGCAATTACCATTTGGTCAGAACCTCTAGTAAATGACATGTCATTATGTTTAGTTGTCTACTAAGAGTCTAGATCTCTATTTGAAACGAAAAATCTGTGATTCTCATTTTATCCAGAATTGTGTTGCTCTGGTTAATATACACCAATTAGCACAGTGCATACATTCTGTAATTACCGTCACTGTACAACTGCATCGCCACAAAGCTTTTATCAGTAGTGGGTTCTCCTCTGAGGAGGAAGATTAATGGAGCATAATATATCAGAATGTACAAACCAAAAAGGAACAACCACCCAAGATTAAATGAGGTCTACAGGGCGAAAAATAAATGAATAAATAAAGAAAAAAGAAAAAAAGAAGAAACAAAATGAACTTACAACTTTAATAGGTTCAGGAAAGAGGGGGGAGTTAGCTGGAAAGGCCTCTCCTCCCTGCTGGATTTCTTGATTTCTCCTTTCCCTTTCTTTCATACGGAGCACATTCCGGTCTTCACGGTTCATGTTGCTAACAACAGAGACAGAGTCACTAAGCAGTGAGGAATCAAAGAAAAAATAGCTTCCTGACACCTTCAGCTACATTTAAACCAAGACAAAGTTACACATTTGAACAACAAATGGAAAAATGAACAGGAGTCAAGCAGAGATGTGCGTTCCCTGCTCTCGCTTAGAAAACAAAACTGGGCTTTTTCACAGAAGAAAAAGACAGCGTTAGAATTACATGAACACAAACTTTGAGTCTATCCATCTATGTTTTACGCTGTGTGCTTCGGCTAACCAAACGTTATATAATGTTGTTTCATACACGCCATCATTATCCTCTCTGCACATCACTGAATGATGTGGCCTAATAACGACAGTACTTGCAAGAGTAGTTACAGATTCGGCCAACATTTACCACAATGGAAATTCTGATGAAAGTACAGCTAACAGCCAATAAAACTTCCTAAAATCTGTCGGTCTTTGATGTGCATGTGTCAGTGAAACATCTTTCAAAAAGGCCGGTTTTCTACTTTCAAACGATTAGGATAAAATATTCGTATCGGTTCAGGTCGTCATTCAAAACCACAACAGGATGAAATCTACTCTCTCGACGAAACATTGGTAATGTTGTATAGATGAACTTATAATGCTTATTAATGAACGCTCAACACTACGTGGATCATAAAATACAGGTTTCAATGGTTTCTTAGGTAAAGGCACAGAAAGCTGACGATTAATTAGTAGTTATACTCACTGTACCTCCATAACAATGCCACAACTACAGGCTCAGTTTGCCTTTGGTTCGTTTCAAAATGAAAAGGACGACAAAAATTAAGTGAGCAAAAAAAAAAGAGGGGGAAGAAAACAAAACAGTGAAAGGATGAAAAATAATAGGGGGGGGGAGCAAAAACAGCAGGAGAGAGCAAAAAAAACAAATGTGAGGAGAGAGAGAATGAAAGACAGGGTGCAGTCAAGAGCAAACAAAAGATGGATGAAAAAAGCAAGAAAAAGAGGAAAAAGAGTTAATGCATTAATAAGTCTTTTACAAAACCTATTACTCTTAAGATTGTAAACAAATCACTAATTAAACAGTGTGAGAGTTAAAAATCCCTTGATATTTCAGGACAATTCATTAAATCTCTCTGTAAAACAACAAACATCAACAAAGTTCCTTTCACACAGAAAGCATCGGTGATTAGATCAGTAAACGGTGTGTGTGTGTGTGTGTGTGTGTGTGTGAGAGCTCACGGCGGGGGAAGAGTGACTCGGGTGTCACTGCTGATGCATTAGATCATGTCAAGGTAACAGAAAGGTTTTGTTGAGCTGATAGCCGCGTCGAGGAAGCTCAACGACTGTATGTGCTAATGGGAGAGCGTTTGCACGACACAACCACTGAAATGACCGATGCAGCGTGCAGACGCTTGACACACACACACACTACGCTGCACCAAATCCAATTAGTCAAACCATTAATGATCTTTGTTGATGAGCTGGTGTGTACACCTGAATATCTCTCTCTCTCTCTCTCTCTCTCTCTCTCTCTCTCTCTCTCTCTCTCTCTCCCTCTCTCTCTCCCTCTCTCTCTCTCTCCCTCTCTCTCTCTCTCCCTTTCTCTCTCTCTCCCTCTCTCTCTCTCCCTTTCTCTCTCTCTCCCTCTCTCTCTCCCTCTCTCTCTCCCTCTCTCTCTCTCCCTCTCTCTCTCCCTCTCTCTCTCTCCCTCTCTCTCTCCCTCTCTCTCTCTCTCTCTCTCTCTCTCTCTCTCTCCCTCTCTCTCTCTCCCTTTCTCTCTCTCTCCCTCTCTCTCTCCCTCTCTCTCTCCCTCTCTCTCTCCCTCTCTCTCTCCCTCTCTCTCTCCCTCTCTCTCTCCCTCTCTCTCTCTCTCCCTCTCTCTCTCCCTCTCTCTCTCTCTCTCTCTCTCTCTCTCTCTCCCTCTCATTAAAAGTGCGATCAGTCAGATCAACAGGCCCTACAGTTTCAATAACATTGAGTGTTTGAAGCCTCAGCAATGCATCTCACTTTCTGCCTTCGTGAACAGCAATAAAATCATAATGTTCTCCACATTACTTTCAAACCTGGATTCTAGCTTCACCACGGCTCAAGAGCAAGGTATACGCTTTCAAAGAATACTTGGGTCATTAGGAAATTATTCAATTCAGTCCCCCCCCCCCCCCCCTTAGATTCGGTTTTAATGGTTAAATTCAATTTTAGTCATCAAAAAGCATGTCTTGAACTCATGAAACGCATCTTTTCTAGAATTAGAAAAAAGGCACCACTCATTGACATGAAGAACATGCAGACATATTTAATTAGCAGCTTTAATATTCAAAACACTAGTTCAGTCACTGGCATTTAAACGGTTCTTGTTTTCATCCGGATGTCATTTTAACGTTTCTACAATTTAAAGTGAACAAAACAGCGGAGCGGTACACTTACCACCCATCGTTGTTTACGCTAATCGTTAGCGCTACATACTCAAATCAATTTTTTATCTAGAGCCAATCGTGCTTCATTCAATCGTGCTTCTCTCCCGATAAAGATGTAAAGCGCCACATTAAAGCGATAGTTCACCCAAAAATGAAAATTAGCCCATGATTTACTCACCCTGAAGTCATCCTAGCTGTATATGACATTCTTCTTTCAGACGAATACAATCAGAGTTATATTAAAAAATGTAATATAATGGCAGTGAATGGGTGTGTGAAAAGTGCATCCATCCATGATAAAAGCGCTCCACACAGCTCTGCGGGGGTTAATAAAGGCCTTCTGGAGTGAAGCGATGCGTTCGTGTAAGAACAATATCCATATTTAAAACGTTATTGACTAAAATAACTAGCTTCCGACCGTATGCATCGATTTACGGCAAAACCGTGACATTGACCCGACGCACGACGTAAAGACGAGCTGGTTCACCAGCGCTGTGTGTTTGAACCGCGAGAGGCGTCAGTTGCCGTCATTACATTTTGCGTCAAAGTTTTAAATATGGATATCTTTCTTATAGCCATCGTCAAGCTTGGAAGAGCCAGGACATTTTTTAATATAACTCATTGAATATAAGAATGTCATGTACACGTAGGATGAGTAAATCATGGGCTAATTTCCATTTTTGGGGGACTATCCCTTTAAGAGCTGCAGATGAAGCGGTTATTTTAACAAGAGTAGCAGAAACACAGCGAGCAGAAAAATAGATACTTTTGCGAATACAATTATTTTGATCTGTCATCCAGATGACTCTGACCGTTTGACAATCCAGGTTTGTGACAATATAACGCTTTAATGTCTTTAGACGTTTCGTTTTCCCCCCATACATTTAGCATTATTAATCAGCATATTAAGAGGATCTCATAATAAACAATGTTAGAATTTGGAAAATGATTCAGAGATGGCAAGGGAAGACCAAAAAACTTAAATTAGGCTACTAGTTAATTTTGTCTTCATGATGAGTTTGATTATTAGATTATGCACGTTGCTTGTTTTTAGTAGTTTATTACTTTGAGCAAAATATAAAAATGGTCCATACTTTAAGAGTTAAACCTGCAGCTCCAGTGTGTTTTCTCAATCCTTCTATGTGCCATACATTTATGTGTCGAAATGTCAAATAAATAGCCTGATAAAACATCTGATCCAAACCTTTTTTATATTCATATCCAGTTGGGAGAAATATTAACTTTTTTTGGTAAATATTGGTTATAATTCTCAGACATCACTGCTTCGGCTCTCTGGGCCCACCATCCTCATCTTTGACTATTTTGAGTGTTTAGGATTTTTTTCTTTTAACAAAGTGCTCCGGCTTCCTCGATGGAAAGGTATAACTGTTCCAAAAAAAGCATTGTCCGGATCTCCGCTGAGAAGGAAACATAGAGACTATATCACGATTCAAGTGTACAGTCCTACTTTTGGTTTAAAGCCCGTTCACACCAAGAACGAGAACTAATTATAACTATAATAGCGTCCACACCAGCGCACGATACGGTTCATTAAATGCTCCAGCTCTTTAAAACAGGATGGATTCTGATTGGCTGTCAGTGTTTTTACTGTTAATTCAGAAAGAAACAATCTGAAAGTGATTCAACGATATCGCTCCTCTGTGTCGTTATCGTTATAGTTGGGGTCTTTTATATTTAGAATGATTTTTAAGCCGGTATCTTTATGATTCGCGTCCTTACTATGAACAGGCTTTTATTCATGCAAAAAAATATGTCAAATTTGCCAAGATCTCTCATATGACACATTGGCGCTGACATCCTGATGCAAGTGTAAAGCAAGTTGGGTAATTACATGACAATCAGAGAGTATTGCTGGGAAATGTACATGTCTTTTTACTGGATTGCTTAAATTTCCATGGAGCATCTGAAGTGTCGATTAAAGAAAAGTATGTAAAAGTAACCTGAAAGATATAGATGCCTTATAGTTTTCCACATTGATTAAATTGTTTCAACATGCCCAAGAAAAAGCAGTGTCAGGATAGAGCAAACGCTCACAGTTCACCTAAAGTGTCTTAATATCAATATTTCCAAAGGGCTCTTTAAACCGTAATATAACCCATCCGGCCGATCTAGAATATTCTGACTCTTAATCAGTGCACTGCTCATTTTAAGACCAAGACAAGACACAATAAAGTCTATGAACTAAAACTAAGCTAAAGAAATAAAAGAAGAACGGTATGCAGACTGCTGAGAGAAGGCCTCAAACTTTGCCGTGACTACTATAGGAGTTACTCACTGAAAACATGGCTGGTGCTTTAGCTTACCCTGACTGAGAGGCCATGGCCTCAACCAATGAACCATTGGAAGAGGATTGAGAGAAAATTCCAGACAACTCGATGGCTCTTTCCAGCTACGGCTCCCTCTGGTTTAGTACCGTCCACTTTAGAGGCACAGTTTTCTTGATCGGCAGCTTTCACGCTTCAATCGTCACTGCTGTATTTCCTGGGAGTTGAGATAAATCTGACTTTAGGGAGGGGAGGTTATAGTCTGTCTACCGAACAAACCACTCAAGCTGAAGAGAGGAGGCACAGCTCAAACATACAGAGGTGAGGACATCACAGTAAAACACTCAAGTGTGCCATACTACAACAAATTTACAGTTTGACAGAGTAACCATTTGCCCATCAAGAAGAAAAACAAACAGATAATGTATAAGTTTCACAAAACCAACACTAATGATAAAAATCATCCTTCAGCATTTTATTAATAATACCTCCAATGACTATCTACATAAATCCTTAAAAACCCTGCTTCTCTAAAAGAGGACACCCCTCCTGTGCTGTGGAGAATGGTGCAGTCCACCAACGCCCTTATAAGGACATGTTATTTTATGCCAGTTGGCCCCTCCTCTCTATGATGTAAAGACTTGCGGCAGCCAATCAGCTGCTGCCTCTCAGTAAACACATGCCCTCCCCCACTTGGGCCTGAGCCAACACTATGAGCGTCAATTTCCTTAAAGGGCCAGACACCGCTTTTCTCCAACTCTAGAGGGAAAGCATGTCAGAAACATTAGGACTCCCAGGTGGCCATGAGGCAATTAGATGCAATATGGGAATCACCAAAAACAACTGACTAACCATCCTGGTGTTTTATATACTGTATATATATATATATATATATATATATATATATATATATATATATATATATATATATATATATATATATATATATATATAAAAAACACATTATGATAAGTAAAAATAATAGACTTTAACAGAGTGATGCACTTCACTAAATGTGGGTGAATGGCAATTCGCCTGTAAACCTGTATCCTAAAATAAGCAGGAATTAGCGGCACGCCATCTTTTATTGGTCAAGTTTGATAAATAACAAAAAAAAATTATTTTAACTCTTAAACAGGTTTTTGATTCAGTGCAACAGAACAAACAATTAAATCATTTTAGGCAATATAGCCTATATATTTACTACACACATAAATCAATGACTTTTCTCAGGCCTGGAAATCACAATTTTAAACCTCCCTGATATTTCTAGGTTTTCCATGACCCTGTTTTTAGGCAATCAGGGTGTGATGTCACACTGAATCAACCATGACCTTTGACCCTTCCTCATAATTCTATATGATTGCCATGATGTTATTATTTTAAGACAACAAACTGAACATGGCGGATTTTTAACTAAAACATTTGCTTAAAAAAAATCTATGTATGCACTTCTTACTTGTAAAGGTCATGAGACATGGAAACAGTCTAATTAGACTAATATTATGTCTTTAGAAACTTGTTTTCAACTAAAAACGTATGAGTTTTGGCCGTTCATTTACACAACAACTGTGTTTTGGGGCCTGAAAATGCAAACTTTTGAAAACTGGTTATATCGCTATTCCTCTCTGTTTAAACTACAAAAAAGGGTGTTTTGGATTCAGCAAATCATGTATATCATGTTCAGTCAGTCAATGTGAGGCCATACATAAGATCCCCAATTACTTTAATATATAAAATCAAAACGCCTGAAGGTTAACCGGCTCCTTAAGCTTTTCAACTGGGACATGCATGGCTATGTAACATGCAAATAAAGGGTTAAGGGTATAACCAATTTGTATGTATTTTCATTACTTTGTTAAAATGCAAATACATCCGAGTAGATGAGAGAACTTGTGAGTGTTTAAGTTGTTGTACTGGGAAAGATTCTGGCCCACATTTTATGCGCATTATTATTATGCCCGGAAGAAGTGGGTTAATTTATTGAAGTGTACAGACACTATAGCACGCAGTGTTTTGGACTTCTATTGTACTACTATAGATGACGATACATTATTAAGACTGAGTTTTAGTCAAGATGACATTTGTATTCTTATGATTAATGACCTTAAAATACATGATGATTGGCGACCTAAAACTGACACACTGAAGTCACTCAGTTTAATCTGAAGCTGGCACTGGGTTTTTTTATTTCTTTTTTTCAATGTATGAACGATAGAGTGGAAGTATTTTATCCATTCATCTTTCCCATAGGGATTTTTAAAAGGTTTTCATTAAAGATGTATAAGCTAGAAGCCATGAACCAAACGAACCAGCTATGAGGAGAATCACAACATTAAAAACTTTGATTTGAAGCAAAAAAAAACAGATTAATATCATAAAAAAAGACAAAAGGTACATCGGCTTTAGCGAGGGAAAGAACTGCAATCCCATGAAGCATTGCGAACGGCATAATCAAATTAAAAACGATGGAGAAACTTAAAAACTACTCATTTACAAATGATGAATATATATATAAAAAAAAAGAGTGTAGGGAGATTGATTCGATTACGCGGTGATTCATGGGGGCGGAGCTTAAGAGCTATTGGTGCGTTTTGCTTTTTTCGACTCTCTGATTGGTGTAATTTTCTGTATAGCATCATGGGTAATGTAGTTTTTCACCAGGAATTCCACGTGATCATTTTAAAAGGAAGATTTATATTTGAATGAATTATATTAATGAATCTCTGAAGGAAACCAACTGTCTAAAGTTTCGACGATTACCGGGAAACCGCTCCATTTCTACGGTTTCATAAACGCCACCTACTGTCAGAGAGTGGATTTACATTTTCACTCAGCCCGTCAGACCAATGCGAAAATTATGCATTGTTATACATTTTAACCAGTTAATGGGTAATAATTGAATGTGCATTCTAAAATCCATTATATCAGAAATTCATCAGCTTTTAATTCTAAACTTGAATAAAATAATGCATCTAGAATTATCCATGGAGCAAATAAAATACCTTATTTTGATTCATCCCTTTATAAAAAATGGCTGAAATGTGAGGTTGATCATATCAAACTTTATTTGAACATGTTAGTAGACGTAAGTCACAAAACCATGCTTATGTTCATTTAAAATCCAGCCATCATTGTTAACGTCATTATTTTAATGTTTGTGCTAACAAGCGTGCACAGTGCTGCTAGATTTGTTGTTTGTTTAAATAGTTTCAGTGCTTGTATCAGTACTTTTTGAACATTTCCAAACCATAACATGATAATTTTTGTCAATATAATCATGGAGATGATGTTTTATCTCTAACACACACAGAGACGCAACAAGTCAATATTACTTGTGCAATATTAACTTCTTTAAAAAAGCCCTTTGTACTCAAAATGTAAATCAACAGTAAAAAATTAACACCATTTTTCAGAAGGCACTGGCTCTTCAGGTTTATTCCACTGTATTTGTGAATAAGTGCTAGGTAAAAAACGGCAAGGATATATATATACACACACACACACATGACAGTCTCTCTCTCAGGATTGTGGGAGTCACGTACACAAGCTGCCAACCTAAAGCATGTGCCACTCTTTTATACTATTATTTACTATTGTCGTTTGTCACATAGTAACAGGAAATCTGTGAACTGCTCATTATCCAGAGCAAACTCAATCAAATGTTAATAGTAAAACCATAACATGAAGAAAACCTAAAAATAGGGAAGTTCAATATATTAAAATGACAAACCGGCAGAAATGCATTAAAGTATACACTTCTATGGTAGCTAGGACAGTGTTTATTGCAAAGCAACAGTGTTATGGTATTAGAAAAAAGCATTTCTACTTCAGTTATATGAATACTGATTAGGGCTGGATATCAAAACCAATGTTGATTTGATTCAATAAATTCAATGATTCAATTTCACTGGCCCCGCCACAAAAAATATTGTTTTAAAATAAATAGCCTAAAGGTTATGACACAAATATTTTAGATACCAGTGATATTGAACAATTCTCGATTCCAATTTCAATACCACAGCTAAAAACTACTACTAACTCATGAAAATTTCAAAGATTATTAAAGACAAGAAAACAGTCATTAACAAAAAAAGAACAAATCATTAAACTACAAGCAATAACAAATATATACAATAAAAACAAAGATGCAAATGAAAAACAGTTCTTTTCAGGTACAGAAATTGAATAAAGTAATCAAATGTAAAATAACACTACATATAATCTTCACTGCATAAACTAAATAGATTAATCCTTAAAGTTTCAAAAGTTATTCAGTGAAGAGCAGCGAGTGATTTCTTTGTTTTTAATGTTAATTAAATGACAAAAGACTCAGACATCAGCAGGAATATTAGGCTACTGTCACTTTAAGACATCAGCAGGAATATTAGGCTACTGTCACTTTAAGACATCAGCAGGAATATTAGGCTACTGTCACTTTAAGACATCAGCAGGAATATTAGGCTACTGTCACTTTAAGACATCCAATGTATTGATACACACACGTTGTCTTTCTCGACTGTTTACGTTCACTTAAGTCATAACAGAGTTTTGTCTGTTTTCTAATATGCTCGTCAAGGTGGGCATTTGGAGATAAATTTGTCCGTTCAAGTGCAAGGAAACGTGAAAGAATTAATTTTATAATTTGCACAGTGTCTGACGCGTGTAGCTTTCTATGTGCGCGCACAAAACTCCTCACATAGGGGCGATACACCCATCTCCCGATTCAATACTATCAGGATACTTGGGTGCCGAATATGCGATTTTTTTAAGAATTGCGATTCTACAAGTATTGCAATTCGATATTTCATATTCTATATATATACTTTTTTTTTTTTTTAACAGACCATCGGGAAAAGTTTAATCATACACTTATACAGACTGTACATGAAGTATAAGATGAGTCAGTGTTTATATTTAAACTTTTATCCCAGTGCTTTTATGATAATTTGAACTATTGTATCACAGAAATAATGATACTATGAGGTTTGTGAAGCCGGTTCATGACAACTCTCTCTGGGTCAGCGGCAGCGCCAACACAGATTTTAACGTTGCGATATGATTTTGTCAAAGGTTTAATAGACATACAAAATGGAAGATCGTGTGGGTGTTTGGATCGAGATCACAGTATTTTAAAGATGAATCGTGCAGCTCTACGGTCTTATCTCTCTCTCAGCATGAGTAGCGCGAGGGCTTATCAGTGCTTTCAGTCTCACGTCACTTTCACGCGTTCACTTGAAAGGGATATTACGTCACTCAAACTCAAGATAACGCGACACATTTCATCCTCTGTTGGAACGAAAGTGGCCAACTTCTGTCAATCTAGTCTATAAGCAAGGACAAAAATAAAGCAATTTAATTTGAATTGATATCGATTCTGTAATAAAAAAAAATCGATTTTAAAATAGTAAAAATAAATAAAAATAATCGCGATACCTAGGTGAATCGTTTTTTTCTCCCAGCCCTAATTGCGCCCGCGAGTTCTCTTTCGCATCTGATAAACTGATAACGTCTTTAAATTTTTTACGTTTTTCGAAGCAAGGACAAAAATAAAGCAATTTAATTTTAATTGACATTGATTCTGTAATAAAAAAAAAATCGTTTTTAAAATAGTTTAAAAAAATAATAATAGCGATACTTAGGTGAATCGCTTTTTTTTCTCCCAGCCCTAATAGCGCCCGCGAGTTCTCTTTCGCGTCTGATAAACTGATAACGCTAATGCTTAAAGGCGAACCTGGCTCCGCCATGTTCAGCATCCATCTAGTAATAAGATTAACATCCATCAGATATTATGTACAATGTTTTGCGGAAATAACTGCGGAAAAAGATAAATTTGTGGCTTTTTAGAAACTATCAAATCGACCTCTTTTTAAAAAACTATCAATTTTTTTTTAGAAATTGCCCTAATACTGAAACACTGAAGTAAAAAAAACGCAGCTGTCCTTCGATTGAGATGTGGCGTCCTCGCGCACAGCGCACAAAAACATCAATTTAGTCCCATTCACAAACTAAGGATTCATTTGAGCAGCTTTTTTACTGATTTATTAAAGTTATTGGGTTGAATCAGCTAGATGATTTCTTCACTGAATCACTGAATTCGTGTCCTTTCAGTGACGTCCCTTTTTGTGAACTGAAGGCTCACGAAACTCAACGTAATCATCTCTGAATGGTTGTGTGGAACGAGCCCGTCACGTTTACATGCACACCCGTCTGAGCTTGTACTGCCTCATCACTCACAGGATTACCTCCAGTAATATCTGGATTAACCAGGCGTCTACGCCAAATAATTATATGTAAAGAAATTATGTTTCAAATTGGATGATGATATAACAACAAATAGATGCTTTATATTCCTTTTGTTCAAACATTGCTGTTTCTTTCGCTATATTTATTTTACATTTCAGAAAAAAGTGATAAGAATACTATTATAGCACTGGTAATATAAACTAAACTATAATTACTGGCTCACCGCAATAGCCGTACGGGAGTCTACGTAAAAATAAAAATGCATGGCTTTACGAACCCCTGGATTACTTTTATGATGGATGGATAAGCTTTTTTTGGGCTTCAAAATCTCAGTTAACATTCACTCCCCGAAGAGCCAGGATATTTTTTAATATAAGTCCAATTGTGTTTGATTGAAAGAAGAAAGTCCTACACCTAGGAAGGCTTGAGGAGGAGTATTTTTGGGTGAAATAACCCTCTAAGTCAAGTAAACGCAGGGAGGTTTTTGAAACATTTTTAATATTTGGCACGGGACACTAGCAGGCTTTAGAGAACGCAACAAAAATGGTCAATAGTATCTTGGAAAAAAGCTTTTTTATCCTTTAAGTGACTGGGAATTTGCTGCAGTAAATGAACGCCTCCAGCTGTTCTGACCTCTAACCCTGGGAGGATTCCAGAAAGCAGGTTATGTAACATATCACAGTATGTTTAAGGGAGGGCAAGCAAGCGGATAACCTCAACTTTCAGTTCCAAAAACGCAGGTAATTCTCAGAGTTTATAAGGAGCCGGAGCAAGTTACTCTCTAAACACTGGGCTAGTTTACTCCAGAGGTGTTCAGCACAAAGTGAGCACAAAATATTATATATATATATACACACACACACTACCGTTCAAAAGTTTGGGGTCGGTATGATTTATGTTTTTAAAAGAAGTCTCTTCTGCTCACAAAGGCTGCATTTATTTGATTAAACATACAAAAAAACAGTAATATTGTGAAATATTATTTCCATGTAAATCAGCTGTTTTATATGTGAATATATAGTAAAGTGTAATTTATTCCTGTGATCAAAGCTGAATTTTCAGCATCATTATCACTCCAGTCTTCAGTGTCACATGATCCTTCAGAAATCACTATAATATGATGATGTGATGCTCAAAAAACATTTATGATTAGTTGAATGCAGTTGTGCTGCTTCATATTTTTGTGCAAACCATGATTCATTTTTTTCAGAATTCTTTGAAAGTTCAAGAGAAAAGCATTTAATTTATAAAGCATTTTTTGCATTATTATAAATGTCTTTACTGTCACTTTTGATCAATTTAATGCATCCTTTCTGAAGAAAAGTATACATTTCTTTAAAAAAATAAATCGTATCGACCCCAAACTTTTGAACGGTAGTGTATATTAGAGATGCACCGATATTACATTTCTCAGCCGATACTGATAGCAGATTATTCAGAATGATATTGACTGGTGCCGATAGTGTGTTTTTTTCTTATGGGAAAAAAAGTCTCTAAAAATAATGCTGCAAACTATACAGAGAACCCTGTCATTTAGTACACTATCATATTAGTTGCATTTAACTTTCAGACATAATAATTACACCAAAAATTTAAAACTGAAATGTTTGTATACAACTCAGTAGCACATAGTTTTCATAAACACTTCTTCATGGCAAATTTATTGAAACATGCATATATAATTACCAGTAAATAAGCTCCTCTAGTGTTTTTTTATAGCTAACTAACAAACGGATTTCAGAGGTAAACGCAACGTTACTTGACAAATTTTGTTTACAAGCTGTTTTATTGGCATCTTTCTGTGGTTGAAACACTGATTGAGAGATTACATGAGAAATTAGTTGTACTGTATCTTTTAACATACCTTCTGATATTCATGCATGATTTTCTAGATATAATTTGTAGTATAGAAAACACTCGCGCTCCACGCTGCCGCTAGAACGGAGACGCTACAGCGATCGGTCACGTCACATTTAACGATTTTCTTCACACACACAGTATGAGTTTCAGTCTGACATGTTTTTACGCAAGCTTTTGATTGACAGGATATAATCGGCCCTGATCATAGGCTGTTTTTAAACAATCGTGCGAAATAATAGTGAAAATTTAGTGAAAATAATAGCTTTTATCGGCTGATACATCAGTGCATCTCTCTCTTTATATATATATATTTTTTTATGCATTTCTATAATAATAAAAAAACATGTATGATACATCTTAGATACCTTTCAAATAATGTGGAAGCAAAATAAATTACTTAACAAAAATATATACTTTTCCAGCCAAGCACAGACTGTTTTTTAGTTTAATTAGATTGTCTTGTGTTAACCGTGAACGTACTCCGAGTTAATGAACTCACTCCCGGACGTGTTTCTGGAACCAGCATAGCTCGAATAAGCGAGGTTTAGTGGAATCAGGGACGTTTGATGAAGATAACCTTGCTTTCTGCAACACACCCTGCTGAAGTTGCAAGTACAACAACAACAACAAAAGCGATCCTCAAAAATAAAAGAGAAGAACATGTAGCATGGCCCGTTAGATCGCTTGCCAACGACTTCAGAAGCTTTTATAAACTGACAATGGCAAAACAAACGTCAGCCACATTCTTTCAAGTCATAAACACAGACAGAGGAAATGGTCAACTTAAACCACAGATCTCGACTAAAACAGGAAGTCAAGACCTATGACGTTATTTAGTATTTACACAGGTTGTGTTGGGCTCTCTTGCATCACAGACTCGCGTCTTCTGTGCGCACTCGGGTGTCACAATATATCGCAATACAAAAATGCAACAATATGTATTGTGGATTGTGACAATATGTATTCAGAATCATGAATATTGATATTCTGGTGTCTCTATTGTCCTGTGCTTCGGGTTTCAGCACCAAGTCCATTCATTTACACACACAATTACCAAATTTAACATTTTATTTAATTTTTTTTTATTCTCTTTTTATTTGGAGGAGCAAATACGCATCACATACATTAATTACAACTTTGGTCGTTCAAGTACATAATTAAGGGTGGATTCAGAAAGTTTACATGAGTTTGCCCTTCTGAAATGTTCTTTTACAAACTACTACTTATTTAGTTGGGAACAATAAAGCAGAACAGAACCGGGTGGCGCACCAAATTTAGCATTTTAATCAACAGTACTTTATTTTTTTTCATCTTTTCTTAGAGTATCGCAAAAATATAGTATCGTGACATGAGGGTATCGTTACACTCCTAGTGCGCACATCTTCAGATCACAGTGTACGGGTCAGAGACGGTGTGTGTGTGTGTTTCGTTTGGTTACATAAGAAGCACAAGGTCTGTCCCAGCTCGGGAGTTACATCTGTGCCAGGAGCCTGGAGGCATGCATGAGCTCGCTGGGTAATTATTCATTTCAATTATGCAATAGAGCAGGATGACATTTTATGGCTATAAACTAATATTTATAAACTGCCTACTACAACCTATTAAAAATGTATGTAAAAATAGCATTTATGAAAGTGGACATTTTCACCCTTAATCCAGGTTTGTACAAAAAAGAGCTGACTTTAGACAGTCCGATTAAATAATAAGTCTAGAAAAAGTCATGGAGGCTTTTAATCCATCACTCTCAAAGTAGAGCATGGTTTCGGAGCTATTTTTCCATTCATTTTCCCATAGGGATTTTTAAAAATACTTAATTAAAGGCCCACTGAGGTGCCTTGAAGCACGCAGCTTTATTCAGTGTGTATTCATTACTCATTAAACAGCTCCTCCCCTTTTTTAAATAGCCAATAGCGTTTAGTTTATATCACAGCTCGGTAGGGCTGAAACGATTCCTCGAGTTACTCGATTACAAAAATTCCTCGAGGCAAAAACTCTGCATCGAAGCCTCGTTAAATTCCTATGACGCGCACTATACGCGCGCCGCAGGGATTTGATTGTTTCACACGGACCGTTTATTCACACGGACCTGTTCAGGAAGCATATATTTTGAATTTAGTTTGCGCGATGGCGGAGAATAAATATGTAAATAAACGGCAGAAATTGTATTAAGTGTGTGATCATTACACACTTAATTCACTTAATACACTTAACTCGCTGAAACAAGGTAACGTGGTCTAAGCCTATTGATGTTCGCTGATTTTAATCCCATACTGTATTTGTAGCGATGTGGTGATGCGGTTTGACTAGATATGATTTTTAGCTTTGATGACATTTTTAAGTAGTAAACGTAACTATCACGTTCAATTGCAAGAGAGTATAGCCTAACAAAATAACCCCTTCACACACACACACACACACACACACGTCAGAGCAATTGCAGCAATGCATCACATATGCTTAAACTTTTATGTAGCCACGCAACAACAATTTCAGCATGCATTCACTGTACACACCGGGACGTGATGGAGGAACACATATTGTATTGCAGTCTTTGCGAGACCTTGTTTGTATTTCACGTCTTCCAAATAGTTACAGACAACAACAAAAAATTAAAGTCCCCAGGCTGCTTGTTTTTAATAAAGATTCGGACTACTCATTTATCAGTTAAAACGCACAGAACAAAAAGTGCGTCAGTTTTTGTTTTTTTTCTGCGTGTTCAACAACAAGCCACGTTACAGCTCTTCTTCAGCGTTAAACTAGCAGAATACACAAATATGCTTAGATGCTTAGAGTGGTTATATTATAACATCTTAAAGGAAAATTCACATATGAGATAGCTTTATAACTTGCATACTATATAACTTATAGTATATAACAGCTTTAACTGAAATAGACACAAGTTTAATATAACTATTCTGTTAATAAAACACACACACAAAAAAATATCCGATTAATCGATCGATTAAGTGCTAGATTAATCGATTACAAAAAGAATCGATCGCTGCAGCCCTACAGCCCAGCCGTTGAGCTTCTTAAAGCTCCGGTTTCCTCCTGATCTCGAACCGTTTCTCCACACCACTTTAAAATACAGCATTCTGCGGCGACTCGATCACATGATCCGCTCTGTGTGTCGTGTCTCTGGACTTCACTCGCCCCGATGAAAGCATATTTACGCTGTCTGAATCATTCCCTATACCCTATATAGTGCACAACTTGCCATTCACCATGAAGAAAACCGTAAACGTGTGAACAAGTGACTGATTTTTAGCCGCAGCTTCAGCGTGCGTTTATAGTGTAGGGGCGGAGCTTCAGATTCTAGAGAGCATTTGATTGGACAGAAAATCTGATGAGAAGCTGAAGTGTCGAGTGATGTCATCAGAATCATTGATTGGTGGAAGTGAGAGTAAGTTTTGAATGCTTATTCTGTATCTTTTCAATGTGAATTTTGCTATTGTTTTGGAGCACACTAGTTTATAGATTACAGTAAGATTAACAATTTAATACTAAAAGCCAAAAAAAATTACATTTTGATTTCATGGGGACTTTAAAGAGTTCTAAAACAAAAACCAAAGGTGAATCACAACATTACAATGATTTGAAGCAAAAAAGCATTTAAAAACCAGACAAAGATACAAGAGTGAAATTAACGGCTTTAGTGAGGGAAAGAACTGCAATCCCGTTCAAGCATTGCGAAAGAAAATCAAATTAAAAACGACAGCTACATATAAACATTATATCTATATACTATAGAAACAAACAACATTTTATTTTTATTTACTGCAAAATATGCATATATTTATATACACACAAATATTTAAAGTCACCATGAAATCAAAATGGACGGTTTTTGTTTTTTCATGGAATATTGCAGTGTTTATTATAAATTATTTATCACAATGGCTTTGTGCCTCGTAATCTTGAATCAGAATAACTTCCACTCCCTCCATCTCTTCATCTGATGATGAGGGCGGGGCAACCTGTCAATCACGTGAGATCCACCAATAGCAAACCACAACCATCCAATCAATACACCACATACAAAATCAAGCCCCGCCCTAAAAGACTAGCACAACTTTTGTTTCATGCTGACTATGTATTTTGAAAGCCTCGTTCACAGCGCTTCATTAGAGTGGGCTAGTGCGATTAGCTTGCTTTGAATCTTAATTGTTGGCGATTTCTTTGCAGAATCATGGGTAATGTAGTTTTTCACCAGAAAATCTGCTGTGAAACATGCTTATTCTTTTTTTGGAAAAAAAAAAGCAAATACCACTATCTTCATAGCTCATAGTGGGTTTGTCTTTAAATATATACAAGTTAGTGTTAAAAAGCAGTACCTCTGGAGAAAATACATGGGATTTTTACTGTAACCTGACTTGTTGCACTCACACAGATTGAAAAATTGCATTATGGGACACTACACTGAGTGCAAAAGCTTACTTTACTTCCATCATACTCGAAAACAATTGCTGCAACTCACAGAGATAACAGTCACATGTCTTGTGCACTTTATACTCACACACACAACAGCCTAGTAGTCACTACAGAGTGGAAAATTGATTCTCATCCAATATTTTTTTTTTTACCATGTTGTCCACCATGACAACTTTGTGTAGCACTGGTGCCTCTCTATACTTCCTGAAAAAGGATATACTGATACACACTCTTTTCCATGCCATTTGCATTGCCCTTCGGACTGAGAATACACACTCCCTAATCACTGAAGATAGTCAAACACCCTATGAAGTCCACTTCACAGTGAAAACACAAGCAACTGGACTGCATTTCTGAATTTGAGCTTTCCTTGATTTGCATACTACACAGTGCACACCTACTCTATACCACAGTAAGTAATAGTAAGAGTGGTATAGTAGTATGCAACTTCAAACAAACCCTAGTTCCTGCTTTAGCTACTGACATTAACTGACAATGGCCTCCATTGATAGGCTAATACAGTTAATATTTTAATTTTTTGAAAGATATGGTTGTTCAATGATGCTAATCAGTAAATTATGACTGTGAACAGTAGATTTGCCCTAAAATTAGACCTAAATGTATGGAGTAAGCACTATGATCCCTCAATAAACATGTCAATCTAAGACAAGTACTGTATACTGACAACTGTCAAGTACAAAACAAACACGGTTGAATTAATCTTACAAATATCATACTTCGTAAACAACTTTGTTTTCTTTTGCTCTGCAGGTAATCACAATTGAAATGTCTAATTACAAAAAATATGTTAAGTATTTTCAACAGAAACCAGTCTGAACCGAATTTAACTCACCAAACAACTGCCATTTTAACTGTTTTTTTAAAACTGCCATTTTGACCGTGTTTATATTTTGTCAAGTTGGTGACGCAAACATTTTTACGCCATGACGTCCGTCGGCCGAAGCACTGACGTCACAGTAAAAAAGTTACCAGATTATAATAATAATAATGATAACAACAATAACACTAACAATAATAATAATTTAAAAAAAGCAGTTGAGTTCCTGAACCAGTCAGTAAGGTGTGTTCACGTGACTCTCCCATTAGCGTTTAACGATGTGTGGAAGTTAAAACTCAAACGCCAATTTAGTTTGAACGTCGTTAAATTATCGATCAGCAGAAATGTGCACTTCTTATAATAAACGTGCCAAAAAATGGCATCTAATAGAAACGCTACATCTGAAAGCGCTTGATAAAGGAGAATGTATATCTAATGACACATTAGCAACTGTCCACGATCGAAAGTATAAAATTGATAATTAATTCCTAGTCGATGGCATGTGAGTGTGAGATCAGGATTGGACAGTTCGCATGTTAGCTAAACACTTCAACACACTCGTTCAACGAGATATAAAGCTTGCTCTCCTTCATTAACAACTCGTTACAATCTGTCTCATGGTCAAATGTTACTCTACATAGATCATTTAAATGATGTAATCGCCCGATTCATGGCCCACTTACCTCTTGGCTTCTTTAGGCCCGAAGCATTCTAGCTATGAAGCCTTTCCCTTTGTTCACACTGATCTGCTGTATCGTCCCAATAAATGTGTCACACACCAGCAAGAAACGCGTAACTGCTCTAAAAGACAGCGCTCGCTTAAGTGAGCCATGCCGCCGAGGCTCGTCTGCTCGTCATGATTGTGTCGGACAGATTTTTCCAGCAGATCACGATCATATTTTCAGGAGATCAACGCGTCTCTGGCTGGCTGATTTCGGCTTGGTAAACTAACGTGGTCACGTGACGCGCGCGTCCTCTCAAAGCGGCCGCGTCTCAACGCCGGCGAACAACTCAAAAACCAGACATATATATTTATATATAATATATATGTACGATATAGTTTCGGATTTAATTAACTAATATAATTATTTCTATTTATTATTAATTAATTATTACTACGAAATAGTATTTGTTATGTAGGCTACGTCAATGTTTTATTCGTGTATTAAACTGCAGATCTTTTTTTTTTTTACATTACAGGTCAAAAGTTTGGAATAATTTCCTTTTTTCTCCATGAATTTTCAGCATCTTTACTCCAGTCGTCAGTGTCACATGATCCTTCAGAAATCAGTATAATATGATGATTTGCTGTTTAAGAAACATTTATGCAATTATGTTGAATCGTTCATCTTTCAATGGAAACCGTGATACATTACCAGCAAGATACATAAAAGGGAGTTTAAAACAAGAAATGAAATACTTTTATTTTTCAGTGACGCACCAATCCAAAGTGACAGTAAAAACATTTATAATTTTTATATTTTACATAAATGCTGTTCTTTTAAAGTTTCTATTCATCAAAGAATCCTGAAAAAAAAACACTGGATATCAAGGAGCAAAAACAGTTCTCAACATTGGTATCAATAAAAAAACATTAATTAATAATTGATCATCAAATCATCATATTAGAATGATTCCTGAAGGATCATGTGACACTGAAGACTGGAGTAACGATGCTGAAAAATCAGATTTGATCACAGGAATAAATATATATAAATATATAATACATAAATAAATAAATATTTAACTTATAATCAAATATTGCTCATATGTTTTTTAATACTACAATTAGGAATTTCACAATAATACAATGACCAGTAGTGTATCTAATTAATATATTGCTTTATATATATATTTAGATCTCAAATATTATTCCTTTTCAACACAAATAAAGACTACAATACAAACATGATATGCTTTATAAATATTTTATGAAGCAATCTGTACAAACACATGGCTGAAAATCAAACATTTTGACTCATCTTTCGGATGAGAAAGATTACTTGTGATTTAAATGCAGTATTAACAATATTACTAACAAAAGAAACATTTCTTCATGTAACAAATCAGTTTATTTCATCTTAAAATGAAGACCATTTTAAAACACCGCCAGCCTCTTTTTATAGCATCATTCCTTCTTGAAAAACAGTTCAAAACCTAACTAAAAAGTAGCCAAAACTGAACATTTATGTTAAAAAACAGGCTAAATAAATCAACTGGTATCGGTATGAATGAGTAGATCATTACAGCATTTTAAATGATAGGTTTGAGACACCACTACTCTCTGGCAAGAAGGAAAAACAAACTTGCATTTGTCTTAAGATAAAAAAGAGAATGTGATTGTGGATTTTTACATTTTACAAAACAGGATGACAATATAGATCTCAGTTTCTTTACAAACATCACTTCTCAGCCTACTCACATGTTCAACAGCAGAACAGTCAATGTGTGGCACGAGTTCTGCATTCCAATCATTTCTTCTTTTTCCTCTTTTTCGGAGGGCCTTGATCCGAACTGCTGGAGGAGTCGGAGTCGGAGCCGGAGCTGGAGGAAGACGAGGAGGAGGACGAGGACGGGCTGGAGCTGTCCTCGCTGTCACTGCTGCTGTCTTCAGACGAGGATGAGGAGCTGGAGGAATCGCTGCTGTCTGAGGAAGAGTCACCGGAAGAGCTTGACGAATCACTGCTGCCAGAGCTGGAAGAGGACCTCAAAGAAAACAGCAGATCCACATATCAAGTGCTGTGCTTGCATCAACCTGTGTTTGTTCCTCACATGATGAACAGATCGGATGCAGTGTGAACAACAACCTGAAATCTGACATCTTCCCCTTGTGATCTCGGCTGCTTTTGTGTGTGTAAATATATATATATATATATATATATATATATATATATATATATATATATATATATATATATATATATATATATATATATATATATATATATATATAAATAATACATAATTGTGTTGTAGGCCAGTGGTATATGGGCATATATATACCAGTAGTCAACTTTTCATCAGTTATACATGAATTTTGAACAATACCCGTTCATGTCTTAGGACAACTTTGATTAACTTTTTTGATCCACTTCAAATGTTGACTACTGTGTGTATGCATGTATGCGTGTGTGTGTGTGTGTGTGCGTATGTGTATGTCTGTATGTATGCGTGTGTGTGTGTATGTGTGTGTATGTATGTATGTGTGTATCTGTATGCATATATATATATATATATATATATATATATATAGTATGTACATGTATATATGCATGCACACGCACTTCTTCGGTTAAACACATTTCATCCTTATATTTATTATAACATAGGGCTCAAACTGCAGACTGTTTTTTGACTCATTTATTGTTTTGAACATAAGTATACTCATATACTATACACTAATTTGATAGATAGTTGAGCAAAACTGTGAGTGCAATTAAATACAAATTAAATTAAAACCAGACCTAGCATTTGGCAAAAAAAAGTTCAATGGTTCCCTCCAAGTAATTATATATATTAGATAAAACATCTTAATATTTCACTTTATAAAGTGCATAAAAGTCATAACATGTTTATACTGGTAACACTGGCAATGACTCACCTTTTTTTCTTTGGTTTTTTCTCACTGCGCGCTGTTATTCCAGGTCTAAAAAGTGTCAAGAAAGTACAATTGAAATGCACACTTTTATGTGACTGGGTTTTTCCAGTATTTAACATGATAAATGAAATTGGAAAGATTGAAAAACACAACAAATGGACATTATGAAGTAGTCTATATTTTTTGATGTGGTTGTCCATTCTATACTAGCAACACATGCAGTGCACAGTTCTGCACTTTCACCTTTAGGTGGCGCTGTCTGCCTAAAAAGGAGAGTTGAGTTCACTCAAATGAAAATTCTGTCATTAATTTCTCGCCTTCATATGTAAGACGTCAGTTCATCTTCAGAACACAAATGAAGATCTTTATAATGAAATCTGAGAGCTTTCTATTCCTCCATTTACAGCTACGCAACTACCACTTTGACACATTAAAATGTTTCTAAAGAGATTGTAAAACTAATCCATATAAATTGAGTGGTTTAGTCCAAAATTTCTGGAGACTGGATCTCTTTTTATTATGAACACATTGAAATTAGTCTTTTATTGACAAATAAACATTGATCAGCGAACATAAACAGAAACTCAACCGAACCTGCTTGACATGCGAGAACAAACATCAAAGGTTCTTGCTGAAGCTCAAACGTGCTGCGTAACACGAGAATGAACCTCATTGGTTCTTACTGAAGCTCAAACATGCTGCGTAACAGGAGAATGAACCTCATTGGTTCTTGCTGAAGCTCAAACGTGATGCGTAACACGTGAATGAACCTCATTGGTTCTTGCTGAAGCTCAAACGTGATGCGTAACACGAGAATGAACCTCATTGGTTCTTACTGAAGCTCAAACCTGATGCGTAACGAGAATGAACCTCATTGGTTCTTGCTGAAGCTCAAACGTGATGCGTAACGAGAATGAACCTCAATTACCCCTATTCCAACCAGAACCTGTTTGTTTTTCCACTGACTAGCTATACGTCTCAGCTAGAAACGCTTTCAAGTACAACATTACCTTGGGATTATCCCTAACTTGTGTACCAAGAAGGCTTTAAAAACAATTGAAATGTGTAAGTCTTTTCCTTTGCTATGTAATCTTTTCTGATTTGTTAGGCCCCCAGCCCCCGACGTAAGCATGACATGGTAAAAGAACGGTTCTCTGGTTCTAGTCCAGCAAAGAGTTGGTGCCGCTTTGGAACCAATTTTCCTGGCCGAGAACCTCTTCTTTGGCTGTCGAAACACAAAGAACTGGTTCGTGAGAAGGCACCGGCTCCGAACCGGCTCTCAAAACGCTTTGGTGGAAAAGGGGTAATTGGTTCTTGCTGAAGCTCAAACATGATGCGTAACACGAGAATGAACCTCATTGGTTCTTGCTGAAGCTCAAACCTGATGCGTAACACGAGAATGAACCTCATTGGTCCTTGCAGAAACACAAAGTGATGCGTAACACCAGAATGAACCTCATTGGTTCTTGCTGAAGCTCAAACGTGATGCGTAACACGAGAATGAACCTCATTGGTTCTTGCTGAAACTCAAACGTGATGCGTAACACGAGAATGAACCTCATTGGTTCTTGCTGAAGCTCAAACGTGATGCGTAACACGAGAATGAACCTCATTGGTTCTTGCTGAAGCTCAAACCTGATGCGTAACACGAGAATCAACCTCATTGGTTCTTGCAGGAACACAAAGTGATGCGTAACACCAGAATGAACGTCATTGGTTCTTGCTGAAACTCAAACGTGATGCGTAACACGAGAATGAACCTCATTGGTTCTTGCTGAAGCTCAAACGTGATGCGTAACACGAGAATGAACCTCATTGGTTCTTGCTGAAGCTCAAACGTGATGCGTAACACGAGAATGAACCTCATTGGTTCTTGCTGAAGCTCAAATGTGATTCTTAACACGAGAATGAACCTCATTGGTTCTTGCAGAAACACAAAGTGATGCGTAACACCAGAATGAACCTCATTGGTTCTTACAGAAGCTCAAACATGATGCGTAACACGAGAATGAACTTCATTGGTTCTTGCTGAAGCTCAAATGTGATCCGTAACACGAGAATGAACCTCATTGATTCTTGCAGAAACACAAAGTGATGCGTAACACCAGAATGAACCTCATTGGTTCTTGCTGAAACTCAAACGTGATGCGTAACACGAGAATGAACCTCATTGGTTCTTCCGGAAACTCAAACGTGATGCGTAACACGAGAATGAACCTCATTGGTTCTTCCGGAAACTCAAACGTGCTGCGTAACACGAGAATAAACCTCATTGGTTCTCACATATCAAGCTAACATGTTTGAGCTTCGGTTTACCACAACTGAGGTGTGCGTTAATGTCTCTTCAGAAATTTTGGACTAGTCAAAACCGCTAAAATCATATGGATTAATTTTTCGATCTCTTTATGAAGCATCAAAGTGGTAGTTGCGTAGCGGTCAATGGAGGGACAGAAAGCTCTCAGATTTCATCAAAAAGATCTTCATTTGTATTCTAAAGATGCACGAAAGTCTTAACGGGTTTGGAACAACATGAGGGTGAGTAATTAATGACAGAATTTATTTTTGGGTGAACTATCCCTTTAATATTAGAACCACGGGAGATTACTGAACTTTAAATATCCGTAATATACAAGCGAGTTTCTATCGAAAGGTGTTGACTGATAAACGAGGAAACTAGTAATCCATTCATTCAATATTAGTACTCACATATGTGAATGCGTTGTGTTTCTTACCCCAAATCATCTGAAGGGTTGTTCTCCTTATCTTTTAGCTTCTTTTTTAACTCGGCTGTCCTGGAAGGTCTGTAAAGATACTTTCTTTTCCCAGTGCATTCAAAGGACCAGTGTCCATGTTCCAGACATTTCTGACAGCGAACATGTTGTTTGTTTGCCTCCCTGTGAAAATATGAGAAGCCGCGCAGTAATAGGTGAAACCTGGTGTTAAAGCAACAAAAACTCAAATAAACGACTAATGAGATAAAGATAAACAAAAATACAATTAATATATTAAAAATATAATATACAACTCCAAATTCTTATAATATATCAAGTAACTCACGCTTGTCGTCGAGCGATCAATCTATGCATGGGAGTCGCCATTTTGGATGCGATCGTGTGCGCGAGCCTAAAAAAATAAAGTGCGCCATCTAAAGCTTTGGAGAGGCTTCGGCTTTCATTTGTTTGTCTATTTATTGGTCTATTCGTGTGAATTATTACAACATTTATTATGCCAAACCGCGAAATATACACAAACGCTTGTTTTTTTTCATACACCTGTTGTTTTCATTCACCTCTACTTCACACAAATTAGAATAATGTTTGCGAATTCCGCCCTAAAATTCCAGCATCACCATTTACTTGAGTAAAATCGTGCAGACTGAGAGCAATAAAAACAAACTAGACAAGATGTATTTGCAGAATTAAATAGTCGGAAAACAAGTTGCTATGCATGTCGACTTGTTGGATGTGAAAAAAAATATATATATATATATATATATATATATATTTTTTTTTTTTTTTTTTCTCTCCTGTTTTGTAAATCCAATTATTTTAGTTGTGTTATCTTTTTGGATGTCGTTATATTTGTAAAAAACAAAACAAACAAAAAACCACACACACATGTGTATATACATATATTTTTTTATAAATTAAATTATTATTAAATATATTTTTATTTTATTTTTTAAAAATGTATATATTATTAGATATATCTATCGCTCTATTTTTTTTTACAATATTTATATATATAATTAAATATATCTATCGCTCATTTTTCTTTTCTTTTTTTCTTTTTTAGAATTCAATTTACAAACAATCAGTCATCACAGTCCATATTAAAGATTATACATCAAATAAATACAAATAACATAATATGAATAACAAGTATAAATTAATAAAATTAAAAGAGAAAAAAAACTCTTTTTTTATTGAACAGGGTTTTTTTTATTGAAAAGTTTGGAGTATATATCAGTTGTTAACATAGCTTTCTTATTTTTTTTAAATTCTTACCAATTTAAGAGACTCAAAATATATGTCAGTTTCAATTTGGAATAATTTAAAACATGGTCTTGATTTGGAAAATTTTGCTTTATGAATATGGAACTTAGCTAGTAAAATAAAGAGAATTACAATACTGCATAAATTTCTATCTTTACAATCAAAATAGGTAATAACCTGTTTCCCTTTTTTTTTATTTTATTTTTTTTATTGCAATATTAACCAACAGAACAAGTCGATACATATAAGAAATATAAACAATCTTTCAAAACAAAACAGAAATTATGGTTCAGAATACATTAAGAGAGGAAATGTGAAAGAAATTTAAAGGAGAGAAAAAAAGGAAAAAAAAATAAGAGAAGAGGGCACAAAAAGAAAAAGAAAAAAGCATTAATGGAGAATATTAAACATGGCACAAATTCTGGATGTTTTCATTGCTTTCTTGTTAACAGAAGTTGAAATTGTATTTAAATACATCTTCAATTCTTCTTTGAAAAAGCTGAAGTGGGGTTTACTTTTCATATATTTACATTTATGGATATGAAACTTTCCAATATATAGAAGAAGGTTTATACAAAAACGTGCATTAATTAGATTCTTGTCTTTGATATAAAACCCAAAAAGAATGTGTCTATATGATAAAGAAAAGTTACAAAAAACCTTTTGGACAATCAGAGCATCAATATTATTCCAGAAAGACCGAGTAAAAAGACATTCCCAAAACAAATGATCGACAGTTTCAGAGGAGGCTTCACAGAAAGAGCAGGAAGTATCAATATCACTGCTAAATTTCTTTAAAAAGTGTTTAACTGGATAAAATCTTTGAATAATTTTATAGGATATTTCTTTAACTGTATTTGTTAGAAAGAATTTCTGAGGAAGTGACCAAACATATGACCATTTAATATCATCAAAAAGGTTATTCCAATAAGAAATGGAGGAAGGAATTGAAGTAACAGGGTCCAAAAATAACAACCTTATTTTATAATTGAACCAACCACAGTAGATTCAGGACTAGTGGGATAAACAGAAGTCACTGTAGAACTATTATTGTTCCTAAACAGCATACAGATTCCCAAAGAGATGGCCTTGAAAACTATATTTACTAGATACTGGGAATTGGTATCCTGAAACAAAATCGGAATAATTAAATAAATTACCTTCACTATCAAATAGCTGGTTTACTAACATCACTCCATTATTGAACCAGTTTTCAAGAAATAAAGATTTCCTCTTATGTAGAATATTACAGTTGTTCCATTTAAACAAATTGTGTGGCGAGAAATTATGCTTGTAAATAAGTCTCCAAGCCATAAGCATCTGCTGATGATAATGGGAAAGTTTGACAGGAAGTTTACTAACTGAATAATTGCACATTAAAAGAAAATGTATACCTCCTAATTGAGAAAAGATATATCTTGGGATTATACTCCAAATAGAAGATTGATTGTGAAGGAAACGATTTAATTTTTAAGGTATTGTTAAGAGAATCAAAATCAATGAAATTTAAGCCACCTTTATTATAAGAATTCAAAATAACTGATTTTCTAATATAATGAGTTTTATTTTTCCAAAGAAATTTGAGCAACATTACATCAATCAACTTGCAAGTAGATTTATCCACGAATAAAGACTGAGCAGGATAAGCGTGAAATCCCTTCTGCTTTAGTAAGCAGAGTTCTGCCTTTCAAAGATACATCTCTTAACAACCAAAAGTTACATTTTTTTTGTGTGTTTTCTCCACAACTGAACTAAAATTCATCTGACATCTTAGTTTTGTATCTTTTATTATTTGTATTCCTAAATAGGTGACACTTTCTTTGATGGGAATGTTTGAGATAGAGGTTGCAGCACATTTTTTAATGGGGAGTAATTCGCATTTATTAACATTAAGCAAAAGGCCAGATGCATTAGAGAAAGACTGAAGAGAGGTTAAAGCAATTGGGATCTGAGAGACATCTCTTAGAAACAATGCTGTATCATCTGCCAGTTATTGGCTAATAAACAATGCCGTACCAGCAATAGAAATTCCCTTCACAGGGCTCTCTTTAATATGTAAATTTAAAAATTGTGTAGCTATTAGAAAAAGATATGGGGAAATGGGGCAACCTTGTCTTACACCACGCTTTAAAAAAAACCTAGGAGAGGTGCCATTATTGAGTCGGATAGAGCTATTACCATTACAGTAAAGCATTTTAATACATTTGCACAAAAATTTTTTACCGAAACCCAATCTGTGCAGGGCTTGTAACATAAATTCGTGTTCTAAGCAATCAAATGCTTTATAATAGTCAAGAAAGAGGATAAAACTATCAGTAGAGATAAGGTCTGAATAATCCAACAAGTCAAAAATCAAGCGTATATTATTAGAAATATGTCTTTGATGCATAAAACCTGATTGGCACTCATCTATTATATTATTAAGAATAAGTTTTAGCCTCTTAGCTAAAACTAAGGCAATAATTTTATAATCGGTATTCAATAAAGAAATCGGGCGCTAATTTTCTAATAGAAGGGGATCACTATTGGGCTTAGGAATCAAAGTTATTATCCCTTGACATAAAGAGGGAGGAAGCTTGGTTTTCACAATACTCTCTAAAAACATTTTATGTAAAAAAGGTGCTAATTTTAGACTAGATGCTTTGTAAAGCTCTGCAGATAGTCCATCAGTACCTGGGGATTTATTACTTTTTAAATTATTTATAGAATCAAGAATTGGGTGACACACAGACTACAATCTTCATTATTAATTTGTTTTATGTGAGATAAGGACTCAAAAAATTCCGTGGTGGACTGCTGGCAAAATTTAGAAGAATATAAATCATTATAAAATTTAGCGCAAAAGTCTGAAATTATCTTAAAGTCAGCAGTTAACCTGTTTCCCTTCAAGTGTGATTATATGTGTTGTTTTGGATGCCATATAATTTTCAACACTTTTCCAGAATGTAATACAAAATGAACAACCATAAAAGAGATGAGTTAACGATTCTTGTTCTGTCTTACAAAAACTACAACAATTATCAATAGGCGTGAATTTTGAGATAAACAAGTTAATGGGATATATATTTATCTATCGCTCATCTATCCATCGATTGGTTGGATTTGTCGTCATGGTTACGTCATACAAGGAAAGCTCCAGAGCCATCTAGAACTCAAACTCTCGCGATAAAACCGTTGACTTCGGCGTGAACTCCGGCTAACACATTACATTCGAGAATTCAGCAGTCAGCCGGTCTGCATCAAGTCAGTCAATGGACATTAGAAAACTATGAAATCGCGTTAAACCTGAGTTTTATGAATTAAACCTCTCAGTGACTCTTATATATATGTTTTAAAAGAACACTTCTTTCTGGTATTGAGTGTTTTAGCTGGGCTGTGCTCGTGATTTCCAGTGAAGATGTCAGTTGTGGGATTTGACGTGGGCTTCCAGAGCTGTTATGTTGCTGTCGCTCGAGCCGGTGGAATAGAAACCGTAGCAAACGAGTACAGCGACCGATGTACACCGTAAGTCAAGCTTTTATTCTGCTTATACTGACTATATACTGTTTTTAGACACTGCGTGTATTTCTCTTTGACATGTCACACTAGTTTCGCGCAATGACAACCAAATTAAGAAGCTTGGAACGTGAACGCAGCATGTTTTCTTTCATTGTCATTTCATTAGATCTCAATAATGGAAAACGAGTTAACAACATGCTCTTTGGCTTGATATTGGCAGGTAATATTGTGACGATCTATTCATGTCAGACTAGTATGATACCTTAGTCTCTAGAGTATATATGACTGTATTCGATGAGAGAGTGTAGTGATGTTAGCCGGTGATGCTACAGCGTGGTTCGCACTGCTGAAGTGACGTCACGCCGGCAGGAACATTCTAGCACATTTAAGGCCGCGCGGAAAAAAACTGTCATTCTTTCCTTATCTCCTCAGACTCAATGACTATTTATTATACATTTCTCAATTAATGGTTTCCGCCACGGAATAAAATAATTAAAAACAAAATATTTGTGAGATATAAAGTCGTATTTGCGAGTTATAAAGTCAGATTTGCGGGATATAAAGTAGAAACTACAGTGTAAAATATATTTTTTTTCTGCACTGATAGTCAAGTGGGGTGTCTCCATTCCACATAAAGAATATATATTTTACTTTACTTAAAATGATTAAATGAGCTCAAAAATGTAGACTGTCGACCCATGGTGGATTTCACCGATAACGATGACTTGGTTGAACCGATATTCAACCAATAGTTTTTAAACTGGATACAAAATGAAAACAAAAATAACAGATAAAATAGCTCTGAAACTTATCGAACTTCACTCTGCAAAATGTCTTTTTAAATGAAATTTACAATATTAAGGAACGTTTTGCTGAAAAATGCATTAAAGTGACCAGCTGGATATAACCTAATGCAAATAGACAGAAACAAATAACAATCGTGACATTAAACATTCGGGTCAGGCTTGCATGTGATTTTATTATATTTTTTTTGCACACTGTTTTAACTCTTGACTTGAGGTACTACTAATGTTACCATGGCAAACATGTTCTTTCTCTACTAATGCAGTATCTAATCAACAAATTAATTACTTTACAGTAGCCGGCTAGACACGTTTCCAATACCCTTTAAATTGCGCAAATTGAAATTGCGAATTGAAAATACGCCCTACGGTAACCTACCAACATCCGTCGCCGTGAATTTTGGAAATACTTAACGCAAGAAGAATAAAATTAAGTTTTAGTCGCATAACATCGGTTAATGGAAACTCTGTCATTTCCCAATAGTTTTTTGTTGACATTTAGAACAAAACCCAAAAGTTTTGCGCAAATCTGTAATGGAAACGCGCCTAATGATATGAAACGAGTACGGTAGTGAACTGTATTAAATGCCATTTTGTTTTGTGTATGTTTCAAGTCCCCAAATGAATGATGCATCATGGATCTGCATTAAAGGGTTAGTTCACCCAAAAACAAAAATTCTGTCATTAATTACTCACCCTCATGTCGTTTCAAACCCGCAAGACCTTCGTTCATCTTCAGAACACAAATGAAGATATTTTTGATGAAATCTGAGAGATTTCTGAACCAGTCATAGACTGCAACGTTTTTGCAACTTTCAAGGCCCAGAAAGGTAGTAAAGACCTCGTTAAAATACTCCATGTGACTCCAGTGGTTCAACGATGTCTGGACGATGTCTGCACACGGATCTCACACACGTGCCTCATTCTCTCACAACTCTTTACGTCCATCATTAGACTGCTCTTATGTTATGAAGATACTCAACAAAACGACATTTTGGCATAAATTGTGTGTTTTATTGTTCGCTCTAGCGTGAAAGAGAACTGTATTCTGGCGCGCGGTCTGTGCGCACGCGTGATACTGGTGCGCGTCTTTCTGTGAGTCACAGTCAGGACATTCACAGGCAGCGCGCTCTTTTTTCACTAGTCGCATTAATGGTTTAAAAGCATTTGCACGAATAAGAGCGGGATTATCTAACACTAGCCAAAGAATGACAAAAAAATAACAGATGCTGCGTTAATTGCGTTAACGGCCCTAATTTGTTTTTTTCATATAAAATCGCAGCATTTTGCGTCATATAATCGCATAGGCTTGACATTGCGATTTCGATATGATTAATCGTGCAGCACTAATGGGAAGATTTATTTCTGTCAGGTTTATTGATAAGAAGGTGACCCTAAAAAAGTCAAAGAAATGTTAGCATAGTAATTGGTAGTGTAATATCTAATGATGTGATCTTTTCAGGTCATTTGTATCGTTCGGTCCTCGGAATCGTTCCATTGGGGCAGCCGCCAAAAGCCAGGTAAACATTTATTTTAGTTTGAATAAGCAGGATAACACATTGCATGGATGGATGGTAGTTGTAATTATAATTTCTGCTCTCACAAACAAGGTGGTCACAAACTGCAAGAACACTGTGCAGGGTTTTAAGCGATTCCATGGCAGGGCGTTCAGTGACCCTTATGTCCAGACGGCAAAGTCCGGCCTGGTCTTTGATCTCGCTCAGATGCCGACGGGAACAACCGGCATTAAGGTAAGACTAATTAAACCGCAGTGATAATTTAATCACACATCGAGATTAGGGATGCAGGATATATCGGCATCGGCCCATATACGTTTAGTTTTAATGGTATCGTTATCGGCTTGATAAGAAAATTTGGCCGATATTAAAGATGATAAATGATGGATTTTTTCCTCAGCTGAGACACTTCAGATGCACACCTTTCAACATGATGGATTTGAATTGCTTGAAATATGATTGTAATCACTTCAAAAAAGGAAAATAGGCTGTCATATAAGCTGCATACAATTATAATCAGAACATCATTATAATTCTGTGTTTGGGACATTTTAACGGTGAGACTTTTGTTTTTGTAATCAGGCTCTCAAAAGTATATACAAATTTGGATTTAGATTTATCAATATATCGGTTATCGGTATCAGTCAAAAATTTTCATATCGGTTCATCCCTAATCGAGGTGTAATGGTAAAGTATGTTTTAAAAGCTGCGTTAGATGTTGCTTTATCACAGAGCTTCATGCTGTCCATCTCCACAGGTCATGTATATGGAGGAGGAGAAGGTGTTCGGCGTTGAACAGGTCACTGCCATGCTGCTGGCCAAGCTGAAGGAGACCGCTGAAGCTGCACTCAAAAAACCTGTGGCAGACTGTGTCATCTCTGTACGTATATTCTCTTTTACATGCCTATTTCTAAGGGTGTATTCACACCAGGAAAGTCCACTAGTCCACCAGTAGGTCTTGACCAAATACATTTTATTTTTGTTTGGTGTGGTATGCTTTCACACTGCCCTTTTTGCAAGTGAACCAAAATTTGTAAACAAAACCACATGTGTGCTAAGGTCATCCATTCATTGGACAGAAGTTCGAAGCGTACCAGAGTTCGGTTGTTTGGTCCGTATCCGAGTGCGATTGTTGTATTCACACCTGCCCAAAAGATCCGCACCAAGGCGGGAAAGTAACTTGAGTTCGATTCAATCGAACCAAACAAGACAGGTGTGAATACACCCTAAATATACCTAAGGGTGCTTTCACACCTGTAGTTCGGTTCATTTGGTCCGGACTAAGGGCGAAAAATTATACTTTGTATCATTTGTATCAACATCCACATCACTCGTTGGCCAGATGTGTCTAGAACATATTTCTACAACTGCACTTAAATTGGTCAGAATTAACGTGCGGAAAAATCCAACAGAACACCCGGAAGTAAACAAAGAGGAAAATCCGGCAGACATGCGGAGAATTCACTCACAATGTGTGTTCAGAATCAGGATGAGCTTTATCCTTTCGCAAATCCCCCATAAACAACAAATTCTAGACGCGATATAAATAAGAAATTCACTGTGCAGTGCGGACAACTTCAGTGTTTATGATGAGATTTTAGTGAGAGTGCAGAACGCGGTAAGTCAGTCATGGCTTAAAGGGAGCGCTATTGGCAATCTAAATAATAATTTTGTTTGACTACGGCAGCTGGTTTAGTCCAAAAATGCGCAGTTCTTTGGCAGTTTGGTCTGTTCGAGGTCGGATCACGTTCTCACCACAAACGAACCGCTCCAGAGTTCGCTTGAACTCTTATTTGGTCCGCTTTTTGTGCGCACCCGAGAGCGATTGCTGCTTTAACACCTGCCCAAACGAACCGCACCAAGGGGGAAAACCAACTCTAGTGTGATTCAACCATACTAAACGAGGCAGGTGTGAAAGCACCCTAAAATATAGTTCACTGGAATAGCTTGATCACTTATTGTGCTCACTGTACTGTAACTGTCCGTTTCCATTGGTGCAGAATTAGGTGTGTAAATCGGAGCCTTAATGACGATTCGATACGATACCGATTTCTTAAGCCAACGATTCGATTATTTTCGACACTTCAGAATTTCCCGCGATACAATTCTATTCGATTCAATTCTATACTAGATATTTTTTCATGATTAAGTTTAATCATTCTAGAATGATTAATTCTTTCCAAATAGAGCTAATCTAGTCGCCTGGTGAAACTGTTTTCATATTGCAATATATATCACAGGAAAACAAAATATCGCAATGTCACTTTTTCCCCCCAATATCGTGCGGTCCTAATATACTGTATGTGCACGATTGCAGATATCAGAGATGGGGGACTCGAGTCACATGACTTGACTCGAGTCGCAAATTTAAGGACTTGAGACTTGCTTGACTAAATTAAGAAAATGACTCGACTTGACTTTGACTTGAGATCCCATGACTTGAGACTTGACTTGACTTGACCTGTATGACTCGAGAATGACTTGATATACATTTATCATCGCAACATCAATTGATGAACAAAATGAAAGCAACGGAACCATTGACGCCAGTCATCAGATTCTGCGCGATCGCGTTACACTGCACAAGCCCAGAAAAACATACATCGCGGTGAGCGCGCTAAATACAAAAACATCTCCCAGCATCGTTTCTTTTTGGATATAAACACTAGAAATTGACTATATTCATACAAGAAGATTTGCTGTACGCATAATAACTGGCAAGGGAAATCGGACGACCATCACAACCTCGAACAGTCGAACTTCATTCACCACGTCTAAAAGTAAGCTATGGCTTGTTTAACCTGTTTGTTATAGTTAATTTGACTCTCTTTAAATCGAGAATATTGGTCAAAACAGCATGCCTCTTTATACACAATTATGTTTTCAAATGTAGCGTAATGTTGTCAATATTCAAATGATAATTAATGATGTCATATGTTTTGTATAACATTTGCCACATTTCTTTTTAAATCATGCTTTAAAGCCAAATATGTCGTTCTTTCCAATGACAAAAAACAACATAGAAAACTGTTAATGTTTTGTCGTGTTTTATGTTTCTCTTAAAGCAGGGTTACATGTTATCAGGGGTTACATCTATTAGATGTTATCAAAATGCCAGCAGAATTAATATTGCACCCAAAATTCAAAATGTGGTGGAAAAAAATGGCCTAGTATGAGTTATTTTCATAATTATAACATTTGATATTTTAAAAATATTCCCAGAATATTGACGCGATTGCAAATGTGATAATGATTTTATAAAACAGTTCAGTAAACAAAGAGTGAATATTGTGATGTGACATTTAGACATAGCCTAATATTCCAAATATTTTCTGTTTTTGCTCGATTTCTCCAATGACAATAGTTCCAAACAAGCCACAGAAAGAGTTATGCGTATTTGTGATTCAGGGACCTAGTTGCTTAGTTCCAGAACGAATCTGCCGTTTTGAACATAAGTTAAATGAATGCTTCTATGACTCGTACATTAATACGGTAATTTGGCGCCACCTATTGGCGGTTTTAACTGCATAATTAAAAATATATAACTTGTATTAAGGGGATGTAAGTTTGAAGAATGCCTTTGGTCGCATAGGAATTATACTTGAATTGTGAATTGTTTAATACCTTTGAATGGTCTTCTGCAATGCTTGAGGTATATTTATTTTTTCATGCTTTAATGCTGGCCTAATTTCAGTTACATTTAGATTTTTATTGTAGTAGCCACTAAGCTATATGTGGAAATGCATATATTAAAAAAAAATGTTGCAAATAAAACCATAGTCCAGAACTTCTGTAGTTTTAACTTATTTTAATATATAAACTCAGTGAAATCGTCAAACGTTTGTATGACCTGCCAGTGACTTGTGACCCAAGCTACGACTTGACTTGCTTGACATAAGGCAGTGACTTGACTTGCTTGACATAAGGCAGTGACTTGACTTGACTTGCCTTTATAAAAAATTTACTTGGACTTGCTTGAGACTCGAAGGTTAAGACTTGAGACTTGCTTGTGACTTGCACATGTGTGACTTACTCCCACCTCTGGCAGATATACCCAAAGCAATCCTACGGTATCTGTTTAATACACCTAACCACAGTGAAAGTGCACAAACTGGGTATACTGAAGGTTAACTGATACTCCTGTACTTATTGGCAGATTTTGAAACTTATGACAAACGTCACCTCACCTCACATGGGTGTTTTTTGCCTCTTATTTGATTAAGTTGAGTCAGTTTTTCTGATTCTTGCTCTTGATTCATTCTTAGCTATTCAAACTCTCGCCCCAGTAACTTGGGGTGTGACGGTTATTATATAACCGTGAGACCGACGGTTATAGTTGAACACCGTCATTAGAACTCTATAACCGCCAAAACCGTGTTATTAAAATATTTTTTACAAACATTTTTTATCATAGAGAATGTTTAAATACTAATATCAGCTTACGAGGGAAACGGAGGCGGAGTTAGTGGTGGTGCTTCTGCTACTGCTGGAGATGATTCGCGTCCGTTTCTTTTGCTGCCTATGGTCCGCTCGAGCGCGAAGGTGCGCGTGGCAAAAATGACGCGTTGGGTGCGCAAGACCGGCAAGACCCCATTTCCTATTGCTGTGTGCACAGCTTTTTATAGTAACGGCATGCGCGGCGCCCTATCCGAGGATGAACGACTTCAAGCCGAATCTGCCCGAGCATGTTGGCTATGTCTCACCGCACCGGCACCCAGTTTGCGCGTCTAAATTGCAGTTCATTGCAAACATTTTCTTGTTAAGGTTTTGTTTACTGTGTGTGATTTATTTAAAACAAAGCACATTCACTTCTAGTCGTCTTGCTGTTCATTTTAAAATAAACGTAGAGCAAGTAGATCAGTGTCTGCTCCTTTATTCAAACTAAGTTGTCCTATAATAACAGATGAACGCCGCAAACCCATTGTCATTCTTTGGCTAGTGTTAGATAATCCCGCTCTTATTCGTGCAAATGACTTTAAACTATTCATGCGACTAGTCAAAAAAGAGCGCGCTGCCTGTGAATGTCCTGACTGTGACTCACAGAAAGACGCGCACCAGTATCATGCGTGCGCACAGACCGCGCGCCACACTACAGTTCTCTTTCACGCTTGAACGAACAATAACACACACAATTTATGCCAAAATGTCGTTTTGCCGAGTATCTTCATAACATAAGAGCAGTCTTATGATGGACGTAAAGAGTTGTGAGAGAATGAGGCGCGTGTGAGATCCGCGGCACTGTCAGCAGCGGCTGCTCTTAAAGGGACAGTACACAGTAGCCACTAATTATCTCTGGCGTTAAAGTTAATCCAAGATCAAAGGGAACAGAGAAAACACTCACTGCTCTTGACTAAAGAACCTTTGTAAATTTAATAAGGATTAGTCTATATATAATTTAACATTTATGCAGACTGTTTGATAACTTAATTCAATTCCTGTATATGTCCTACCTGTTAGACATGTAGTTGTTATATTTTTTGAAGCTTAATAAATGTTTAAATTTTTTTTATAGCTTTCAATTGTCATGAAGGAATCACTGTCATGATGTTGGATGGCTATAATTAATGTTCAAAATTGCGGGCGTGGGGGCAATTTTATCAAGACATCAATGGCTTATTAATCATTATAGGTGTTATCAATCATTTAGTTGTTGTTGCTAGTTTGAGTTGAGAAATACACCTTTCAGAATTATCACTAATCTGTGTGTATTTTCCTTGAGAACCAATCACACCACTAATCGCAATATGACATTTTCCCCAAGTCTTGCTGCCACAGTGTGTGTGTGTGTGTGTGTGTGTGAGTGACTAATGATTATCAGACTAGTTAAAGTGTTCTTGTTTTTCCCGTGCCCTTACACAGGTCCCCAGCTTCTTTACTGATGCCGAGAGAAGATCAGTCATTGATGCTGCGCAGATCGCAGGCCTTAACTGTCTCAGACTCATGAACGACACTACGGCAGGTAAAATACTTTTAATGGATTCAGTTCACCCAAAAATGAACCGCCTGCCATTGCTTGACATGGATAGTGACATGGAAGGCTTTGTTTCCTTCCAAAGTTGCAAAAATTTTACTTATGAGCAAAATTGAAATATTGCATAAAACATTTGCAAATAAAGCAGTCAGTCAAAGACAACAATATCATCACTTCCTGATAAACTAGCGCTAAAAATCACTAAGAAAAGTAGGAGAAGCCACTGAATATAATAACTTTGTATTTAATAAATCACTCAGCGGGGTTTTTGATGCGCATAAAGGAATTTATTCTGTAAATGTGTTTCCATCGTAGTTTATGCGCATGTTTTGTTATCAGATAAAAAAAGATCTGACCCAAATGAGCAAACAATTTTTTTTTTAATGCACAGTTTTAGACTTTATACGCATCCAGCTGTTTTTTTAAATGCGATATCCCAAAATGCGCATTACAATAAGTGGATGAAAACACAGCTATTGTCAGGCCCCCAAAAGGTTAAAAAAAATATAAGCACATTTAAGTATTTCCTCATACGGCTTTAGAAGTCTTGGAATTTGGTGTGTAATAGTTTTGTTTAAGGAACAAACCCAAATAAGTCTTGCCCTCCGCTGTAGCTCTCAAACGCTTCGTCTTATTTACATTCAAAACACGTAAAGGATGAGAGCTAACTGTGATTGTCCTCAGTCTAGTTGGTACAACACAAGGGAGTGTGAGTAAATGATGACAAAATTGTCATTTTAAGTGAATCATCAAGAGTGACCGTAATGAGAGTCTAGGAAAAAAGTACTGTTCGTTCTAACAAGTTTATTACTGTGTTCATGTGTTGTTATTATAGTACTTATATTGCGTTCATGTGTTAACTGTCATCATAGTTGCACTGGCGTATGGGATCTACAAACAGGACCTGCCTGCTCCTGAGGAAAAGCCCAGGACTGTGGTGTTTGTGGATGTTGGCCATGCTGCATACCAGGTCTCTGTGTGTGCCTTTAACAAGGGGAAGTTGAAGGTAAGGTTTTTATAATACACATTTTAGTGGTAGTTCTTAACCGATCACAGCATGGTTATCTTCAACTAAGGGTGTGTTCACTTTTTGCAGGTTTGGTTCGATTTAAACACACCGAGTTTGTTTACATGCACACTAATGCACTGATAACTACCAAAATGAAGTTTATTGAAATAATCCGATTTACTGCTTTACATGCTAATCAAAAACCTGGTAATGCAAGTACTCACGTTTACTACACTGTATTAAACAGATTATTCCCTATTGCATCAATCATGTATTTCACTCTGTTTATTATGCGAGTTGTAATTTTAAATAAAGCATTAAAACCCCCAGAGTATTTCAAAATGTAAGCGGGAAACTTGCACAGACTCTTTTTCGTCTCGTGTTTGAAGTCTTTAACTGCATGAGATGAGAACACATTTAATGTTCCCCAAGTTTTGGATGTTTTTCTCCTCCGCTACCACGAGACACTCGCTGTGTGGCTGGATGCGCTTAAATCTGGCGTATAAGGACGCTTTTCCCTCACATATCACTTCAAGAAGCTGACAGAATGCATGTTAATATGTTTACATGTCAAGAGAAATCGGGGTAATGGGTAAAAATCAAACTGGCTATCGGTTTATGCTTTTATGGCGATAAAGGAAACTGTTTTAAGGCGTTTACATGGGCACACACGTCGGCTTATTAAAGCATTATCAGGTTATGAACGTGCATGTAAACGAGCTTGCTCTGCACTTGGTTCATTTGATTAAATGTGAATGCCAATTTTTAATGTGTGTAAAAGTAATTGTTGGACGTTCAACATGCTTATGCTTAAAAACACTTCCTACAGCCGTTAAAGCACTGGTTTTGTTACAAACTTGGCAATATGTTTTAAAAAATAAGTATCATCTGACTCCAGATCGTTAGCCACTTTACACAGGCATGTCTTGTAGAGCTGCACTGCACGATTCTGGATGAGCTGAGAATCACAATTTATTTTGTTTCAAACACAGATCATGATTCTGTACAGACGACTAACAAAATAAGTCTATTTAAAAGTTTTAAACTGAATGATTTTTTTTTTTAAAGTAATCCATACGATCGTTATTTTAAGTGTCAAGTTACTTTTTAAAGTTGATTTTATGTACTTGTGAAAGGCGAATCGCTGTCATTTAGAAAGGAGATATGATTAATCGTGCAGCTCTAATGTCTTGCTGTATTTTTTTCTGAAGTGCCATGACTATTGCATTTTTAAGATGACGTCAAAATAATTACAAATGACTTTGAGAGACCCCTGCATTCTGTTCAGTTTTTGACCGTACACATGCCATGTGAATGCTATGAAACCGTTTTGTACATCTCTGATTGTTTAGTTTGTCCCTTTATTGTCTGATTAATGCAGGTTCTGGGTTCTGCGTTTGACCCTGAGCTGGGAGGTAAAGACTTCGATGAGGTGCTGGTCAAATACTTCTGTGAGGAATTTGCTCAGAAGTACAAGCTGGACGTGCGATCGAAGCCCCGCGCCCTGGTGCGGCTCTACCAGGAGTGCGAGAAACTCAAGAAACTCATGAGTGCCAACTCCTCCGACTTGCCGCTCAACATCGAATGCTTCATGAATGACATCGATGTCAGCAGCAAACTCAACAGGTTAGCATCCACAGACAATGCCAGGAGCTAAATCGGGTGCTCGATGTCAGCGGAGTAAATTAGAAACTGAGCAGTGAAGGGGAAATGAGAGGTTCATTTGTTAAAATACCAGGTCTAATAATATCCGGATGACTCTTGTGTTCCAGAGCCAAGTTTGAGGAGCTCTGTGCCGGGCTGTTGGCCCGGGTGGAGAATCCTCTGCGCAGCATCATGGATCAAACCAGTGAGTACAAGCGCTTTCACGTCACATTTTTTCCTGTCGCCTTTGGCTTGCTTAGTTGTGGGCATTTAATATTCAACAATATTATTGATCTTCCTGCACTGACGCTATAATATGAGACTTGAACTGAGCTGGACGATGTCATCACGGTTTTCTCCAGAGCGAGATTCCCCTGGCCGCTTCACCAAAGCTAGTTAGCATGTTTTGTTTTTTAACAATGACTGGAAAAAATCCGATTTTATCTTAAAGCGGCACTATGCATGATTTCCGTTTTTGTCAAACAGCGACCCCTAGAGTCGCTGTAGAGTACTTTTATTTAACGTTACTGTCGTAAATACCAGCGTCTCTGCACTTTATAATAATAAAGTAGCCTACTGTTTTAGGCTTACCGGAGCCTAAATGCCAGATGACACCAATAAAGTTACATCATGTACGTCGCATTATTTCGTAACATTGTCCGTTATGATGTTGTTAGACATTATTATTGCAATTTATCATAATAGTATGCAAATTGCCCTCATTTACACTATTTACAACATGTAGGCTTATTTATGTCCTGATAATTATGTGAGATATTGACAACTGTTCTCATGATAATCTAAACAGTGAAAGCCTGAGCGAGTGGGACTCTTTTCCGGTTCCTCGCGCTGTCAGATTCTCGTTTCCTTTTTCTAGACTCTTATATATAATATGTATAATACTGAAAACGCAGGTCCGATGTTTACTCGTGTCTGACTTCTTGCTCGGTCAGTCTGCCGTTACCTCTTTCTCTGTTCCTCCCACAATGGTTTCCTAGCTTTCTGCTTCTCATATGCCGGCTTAGCCATGACAATAGTTGTTCTTATAGCTAGCCGGATCCTGGATGGGGGCGTGTAATGTGTGCAGTGCCGTAAAGCAATTCGTTACATCGCGAGAGCTGAAATCATGCGATGTTTCCTGATGCTGAGGCCGGCCCAAAGTTGCAAGTGCGGTTTTTCCACTCACAGGCACCAGAGGGGGGCGAGACGACCACCCTTCAACCCGAAAAGAGTCATATAACCATTCCAATAACTCTGAAGCTGTTCAGTTAAGCTAAAAAAACTGCATAGTGCTGCTTTAATATGGAAGTAGGGCTGTAATGATATGCGATATGAAACTGAAATCGCGACACTCAGATCCACAAACCTGTGTCGCGTTGTGCGAAGGCAGATTGACGACACACACCTTCCAGCTCCCAGAGTTATCCTTCCCGTCCAGATCCAGTGCTACCACATCTTTAAATTACTATTAGTATTATTTGAAGTTAACATTAAAATACGTAGACCTACACCCAGGGTCCGAAATTAACTTTTTGGCTCACCTGCCACGGGGACTGGTAGATGAAAAAATCCACCAGCCAAGCATATTTTTTACCGGACAAAATAATAAACAGCCTTTTTGTGTCACATATACATTCATTTCAGTACATTTAATTGAGATAAGTATTATGTTGAATGAATAAGAGTACATAGAAGTCAAATCAGAGCAACAAATATAAGACATGGAAGATGTGAGCATGGAACTAGTGCTCATAACAGTACATTTGAAGGTTTTGTAAAACTATCAGATACTTTACCGAAAGTAAACATAAAATTATGTTTTAAAATTATATATATACACACACACACACACATTTAGCTTTTTTGTTTGTTTGCTGCATGGTAAAAAAAAAACAGTATATATACCCTGTATTTGTTAAATCATGGGGTGCGTCGACACGCGCAACCACACGCGCCTAAAGACATATTTCGCTGAGCAAGCACAATGAAGCAAGGCAAGCGAAAAGAAGTAGCTACTGTGTGGGACCATTTCGACAGAAAGGGCGACGAAGTTACTTGCAAAATAGGCTACGCGGTATTAAAATAGCAGTAGGCCTAGTGCAAGTACAATGCAATATCACTTGCGAAGCAAACATCCACAAGCAAATGAAAGGCGCTTTCCGAAATTGGCCACTCTAGCGAGACGTCATCTCTGTATTCCCGGGACATCTGTGCCATCGGAGATCCAGACGCACCCCACATCATGTAGACATATTACTTTTTTAAGTAAAAACTAGACAAGCTGTGGATTGAGGTAGGCCTGCTATTTTTATTTGACGAAAAAACGTAGTCTGATGAAAAAAGCGTTTTTTTCAAAGCTTCAAACTGATTCAGTGTTTTCTTTTTGTCATCTTAATTTGTTAATTCTTTAAGTTAAAATAATATATTTAGTGTTGGTCTATTTTGGGTGTGGAGAAGGTTCACACACGCTTCTTGAGGCACACACACACACACACACAAGGTCTCTCGCTCTCTGCAGTGCGCGCGCTACACGGTTTGGAGCACAGTATGAGCGCGCTCTTTCTTTCTCGCTCGCTCTAGATTTCTGGAGATTTGAACTAATTTGCGGGCATCAGGCAGCCGCTATCAATATGCGGGAGACTCCCGAAACTTCCGCAAGACTTTGGATGTCTGGAACATCCACCCGCCAGTGTGGCGGATAGCCTTTTGAGATTTACTCGCCAAACGGAAAATCTACCCGCATTTGGCGCTTGGCGGGTGCTAATTTCGGACCCTGCCTACACCACAAAACTAGTTGAGGATAAATTCTTTAATTTTACCTGTAACGGCATTTCACGCTGCAAGCGTCAGCCGCGTGTATGTTTTTTCTTCCGGCGTGCATGTTAATCAATGAGTGCATTCACAGCGAGAGCGGGAGCATCGCGTGGCGCTCAATTAAAGTGAAAGCACACTTTTGATGGATGAAATAAATATGATTTCACACAATAAGTTCCCAAACTGCACAGAATAAACATATCTAGTGAGTTTTAATAAGAACTGGAGTATGTAATAAACAAGAAAAAAAAAGATTTAGGGTTTGTATCGAATCGTGGGTCAAAAATCGTGATACGAACCGAATCGTGGGTTTGGTGTATCGTTACAGCCCTATATGTAAGGTCACTCACAGTCCAGGACAGTAGGTTTTTTAAAAAAAGTTAATTTTAACGGACAGAACTAGATTGGCCGACCCGTAGCTTTACACACTCGCTCAATGGATGGACGATCTGACAGGATTAACGTTACCTCGGTCGAGTGGCATCTACACCTACCTGATAGAGAAAACAAGCATAAAGAGTAACTGAGGGCATATAAATCTTTAGATAACTATGTGCTGAATGGTCACGTACACGACTTGTGTGCTACGATCCGCAGTTCTGCCTAGTCTGCGCAGCGCCAAGGCCAGAAGACGACCATGTAAAGAGTGACATCACAGTGCAATTTTAAAAATGTGAATATATGACCATGGACCACAAAACCACTCACAAGGGTACATTTTTTTGAAATTGAGATTTATAAATCACATGGAAGCTGAATAAATAAGATTCCCACTGATGTACGATTTGTTAGTATATGTCATTATTTGGCTGAGATTTTAACTATTTTAAAATCTGGAATCTGAGGGTGCAAAAAAATCGAAACATTGAGAAAATCGCCTTTAAAGTTGTCCGTTTATTCGCGATTGTGCTGCATTCACTCACAAAAATAAATGTTTTATGTATTTACGATAGGAAATTTACAAAATATCTTCATGGAACATGATCTTTACTTAATATCCTAATGATTTTTGGCAAAAGGAAAATCAATAATTTTGACCCATACAATGTATTGTTGGCTATTGCCACAAGTACTGTATACCCTTGCGACTTGTGACTGGTTTTGTGATCCAGGGTCACAAATTTTCTAGAAATAAAAATTCCAGATACAGCAAATATATTTTTGAACTTTATGTACTTGATTCAGTTTCTTCAAAAGGTCTAGTCAAAATCAATCGCAACAATGTTTACAATCACAGATGATTCACAAATAATCACAATAGTTTAAGAGAACGTTATGCGCAAAATTTGAAATTGGAGCCTGTACTCCGTCGATCCTGGCTGGCACCCAACAACACAACAAAATGACATTATAAGCTCCTTATTTACCCGAATCTGTGCTGGTTTGTATTGGCTGCCTCCAGTTTTCCCTCTGTTTTGCCTCCAGCTAGCGCCGTGATGTAATTGTGATGTCGGCGCAAAAAAGGGTCTATTGGCGGAAGTTCCCGGATTTTGGCGTGTTCACACCGCAGGAACTGGGAACGATTTTAGTTCTAGGAACTCGTTTTGGAGGAACTAATTTATCTCCTACTTCAGAGTCGGTCTAAACCAGCGCTATAGGAATATATACGTATAGTTAGTATACGCTGATTGACCGAACGCATGCGAAACACAAGCACACGCCGTTTTAAAAAGGATTAGAGGATCAGATTATAGCCTATATATTTACTCCAGAAACTAACTCTACGAATATGGATAACAGTCATAGATGAGCATCTTAACATTTACGCTGAGGACAAAAAAACAACTTTAAGGAGACCAAGAGAAAATGATTATGTATTTCTGCTCAGAAACACTGAACATCAACCATACGCTAATATCTTTTCATTACTATCTACTTTCTATGTATAACAGTTCTAATACCGTATTAGACAGGACCGTTAGACAGATCGACTAATGAACTACTAATGAACTAATGAACTACTAGTAAACTAATGAACACGGAGATTGCAAGCGTTGTCCTTCTCAACTGCGTCAAAATAAGTCACAACAACAAGCGTTTCTTACGTCACTTCAGAGTTCATACTGTCGGTGCGAATGCAACCAGGAAAACGTTACGTAATAACTTTTTTTTCTAGAAACAAACTTTGTTGCATTATTTTCCTGTTATCTCTGTGAAGCTGCTTTGAAACTATCTGTATTGTAAAAAGCACTATGTAAATAAAGGTGACTTGACTCCTACAACCAGGGCTGAAGAAAGAGGACATCTATGCGGTGGAGATCGTCGGCGGCGCCTCCAGGATTCCAGCCATCAAAGACAAAATCAGCAAGTTTTTCGGAAAGGAGCTGAGCATGACGCTGAACGCCGACGAAGCCGTGGCCAGAGGATGTGCACTGCAGGTCAGCGCTTCAGTCGTTTCATTTGCTGTTTTGTCACTCGTTTGTTTCTTCATGTGCAAATGCTGAGTTTTGTTGTTGTGAAAATTGAGCATGTATTTCTAAAGCTTGGAACACACCAAACCGACGCCGACAAACTAGCGCTGATGAAAGCCGACTGTGTTATCGCCTCGCGTCGGGGTAAAAAGCTGCACTTGAACACACCGAGAGAACTACAGCCGACTGTTAGCTAGAATGTGCGTTCTGCTCCTGCGTGTAAATGAGACAACTGTCTATTTCTGCAGATATATGCGTCTGTATACATCATTCAAAGAGGGAAACTGACGCTGCAGATACACATACCGTAAACAAAGCAGTGTGTGCTTACCGTTTTGAATATCAATCCTGCTAAACACTTTCTTTATTCCACTCCGCTCATGTTAATATTGAAATATTCTGCAAGAAACACTTAGGTAACATGACGTAACATAAGAACAGCCTTCTATCTGTAGCGTTTTGACTTCTTTGCTCGTCGTTTTGCTATTATTCTCGTGCACTGACTCGTTCACTCGCTGAACAGCCAATCAGAGTTCCCTCTTTCACTGACGCGCAAAAACTGCCCGACGGCCGACCGTTGGCTTGGTGTGTTCCAGGCTTTACAAGCAAAATCCCACTTCTAGTGTAAAAACAGGAAAATGCTTGTGCCATAAAATGTCAAATACATGACTTCCAAACAAATGACCTCATCTTTTAAAACTGACTGCATCCATACAGGCAGCGTGCATCAAATCGCGCAACACGACTCTCTACGCACGCCAGAATCGCCATTGGCTAGTACATTTTTTAGTTAACTCGCCAGATAGAGATAAATGATTCCTCCAAATCAGCTTATCTTTGTAAAATGGCACAACTTTTTAAATATCTGAACATCACTCTTAACATCAGTCAATCAAGCATTATATTACGATATTATGATAATCAAGCATTATTTAATGATAGAACTTTAGTAATTAGAACTAAAACTTGTTAAACATGTATCAATGCATTGCATATTTGTCATTTCAACTGTATTTATTTTTTACAGAAACACTGAATGACCAACAATATCTTATAGTAATTATTATAAAAAGATAATAATACTACTACTAATAACAATATATAATGCACTAAGGATTGATGAGCTGCAGGGTTCGTGAATGTTAATCACGTTATCAGCGTTCGCTCGAACTGATTTGCTGAAATCAAAACTGGGATGGTAATAGATGAGCGCCAGCCAATGAGATTGTGTTTGCGCATTAGTTCCGCCCACTAAAGCGCAATGTGTTGTTTTATGTCAAATTCTTAATCCCATTAATTTATTAAAATAATTATTATACTGCAGTGCACAGATGGCTTTTGTTGATACTAATTTAATTTGATTTAGTTGAATTTACTGCTTAATTTATTAAGAATTAAGAATTTGACATAAAACAACACTCACTCGCTGTCTTTTTTGGCTTGTTTTAGTGCAAACATATGGAGCCTCTGTACACATCACAACGGTACACGGACAATCCTAAGGCAAATAAAATAAAAAGAGCCAGTTGACAGAAAAAATTAGATTCTTCACTCTTGTTATCATTATTAACTTATTTAACATTCAATACACATGCATGAAGTGTAAAACAAGAAGGGCATAGCCTTGTGAAAAAAAGGAAAAACGTGAACATGGCGGTTGCGGTGACTTGTAACAGTATCACGGTATTACAATATTGCGGTTATCACTGTATAATTTTATAATCTACAGCTTTGGTGTATAATTTCTTCACCACATAATTGTGAAAATAATGACTCTGCCTGTCTGGTGGTGCAAATAAAGTAATATTATAAATGTAATTCTTATGACTTGTAATGCTTGCGTTGTCTTATGTAGTTTATTCCCCTGTCCACTTCTCATAATGAAGTGTTTTCCAGTGATTTATCCAACTAACTTGATTGTCTTGTTGTTCCTCAGTGTGCTATCCTGTCGCCCGCCTTTAAAGTGCGTGAGTTTTCCATCACAGACGTGGTGCCGTACCCCATCTCTCTGAAGTGGACCTCGGCCGCTGATGAGGGCGTCAGGTGCGTTCTTGGCATGATTAACTCATTAAGTTAAGCCCTATTCGGACGGGATTGACTTTACAAGGGTAGATGGAGTAATGTCATTTTACCACAGGACGTCTGTAATATTAATGGCCAATGCGTACAGGATTAGAGATCTCAGTAAACTAGCAGAAGTGGGAGAGCAACTCAATTTGCGCATCGCCGTCACACTCCTGTCGTCATGTGTGTATTACGTTGCTTCTGTACGCAAATACATAACTTATATATATAAAACAGTAATGTCCGGTCGAACGATGTATTAATTATCTTCAGATTGGGTTGTGTTGGTAATGGGCACTTACCTAACGCTAAAAGAAATATCGTGCCTCTAACAAAAGCTTTCGATCTTCTTTCTGATCTGAATGGTTTGTGGAAAACACTTGAGTTCGTCCCAGCGTCTAGAACGCAACTGAATGCTTTTTCCAGCGTCTCCATACTTGAAAAACCACGGATAACTACTTTAAACAGGAAATGACTAAATATTTACGTACATATTTACAGCGGGTCTATTCGCACGGGATTCGCATTACCTGAGGTCATTTTTCCGGACCTTTTTACTGAAGTCGCCATAATCTTTACTGACATCAGCCCTATTCACACAGGATTAGTATTACCTGGTGACCTCTATTCATTTGTAATAATTGCGGATGTTGTCTGTGATCTTAATCCCGTGCGAATCGGCCATGTCTGTAATTTGTCAAGTAAAATATTCCCCCGCAAATGACCTGCCATATTTCCTGAACACCGGGGTCCTGTGATAATATCAGTCCCATGCGAATCGGCATCTCGGGTCGTATATAATTTTTCCACGTTTTTTGTTTCCTGTGCGCCTTTTTATCCATCTTTCGAGAAGAATGGAGGCTGCGTGGGAGTGTTTTGATAGTATTTTGGGTGCTGGGACATTTCGCTATACACCATACAACTGTACAATTTGCAGAAAGAGAAAGCTGAAAACCATCAGAAGAGCAAAAACAAAAAGAATGATTAGATGGAGATGAATGACATGTATAGCAGTATGCGGTAAGGCACATTCTTCTGTTTATGATATATCATACAGCTAGACCTATAATAACAAGAAGACATTTCCAAGCAATAGCCTATTGAAATCATATCTGGGAGATAAGTCAGTAATTCGAGAAAATCACAGGCTTTGCTTATCCTGTGCGAACGCGCCACACGAAATTCAGATGTGGGGAGTAATGTCTAATTCACGCGAGGTTCCCCAGATAATACTTATAGGGCTATTGTCTGTAATGATTAATGAGATGCACATTCGGCAGGACTAAAATCACAGAGAAGCTCTGGTAATTATTGCTTTAGCCCACCTCTGCATGTTAAGCTAGTCCTGTCCGAATAGGGCTTTAGTTCACCATTGTAATAGTCATGTTGTCTTGCACTGCAGTGATTGCGAAGTTTTCCCTAAGAACCACGCCGCACCGTTCTCTAAAGTGCTCAGCTTCTACCGGAGGGAGCCCTTCGCTTTGGAGGCCTACTACAACAACCCTAAAGAGTTGCCGTATCCCGATCCTACCATAGGTATGTTGGGAATGCTCTTTGCTTTGCTTAACTGGATTTTAGCACAGTTAAACTTCATTAAATGCATTACAGTAGTCCACACATTTCCCTAAACTAACCATTTTACAATAACGAAGTGTCAAAATGACAAACAAATGGGTTTATTTTACTGTACGTGCACTTGCACATGCAGAACAGGACTGTAAAAATGTGCAGTTTATTGTGTTTCTTCATTCACTTGGCGGCTCTACTCCTAATGCTTGTTCACACTAAGGACAACAACTATAACGATACTGATGAAGTTTTAAAAATCGTTCTAAATTTAAAACGGTTTGCAAAGTCAAAGCCACAATCAGAATCGAACTGAGTTACAAGAGCCTGTGCACTTAAAGCGCCTTATGTTAAAACTGCAGCCTCTGCTTATAATAACCAGAAATCTACTGTGCGTTAGTGTGGACGCTAATGTAGTGATCGTTATAGTCGTCTTTATAGTTATCATTCTTGTTGTGAACAGGCCTTAACCCTAACTTCAATGTAGCATTTATAAAAGTCAACATGAAAGCTGAAAGGTTTGTTGTACATGTTCCTGGTATTTCTTTGACCAACTACTTAGAGCATGTTATTCCACAGAAAAAAATATCATCATACTAAATTTAAAATTTATTATAAATGAATAACTATCATAATAATTATTTTAGTCTACAAAAATACTTTTCTTTACAGCTGAACCCGCTTATGCTATTGGTTTTTAGACAATTTTGCCAATAATTGATTAAGTTATTTCATGCTGATTATTGTTAAATAAATATTCCTTAAATGCATTGTACAAGAAAATACTATTTCAGTCTTTCTACTTTAAAAGTTCACATTTCATTCATTATATTACTTTGCTTCTGTGTAATTATTTTTGAAATTTACTAGAAAAATGGACTGCGAAGAATTTTAATGGACTGGTTAAACTGATAATCATGATTATTTTCCTCAAACTGGTAACACTTTACTAAAAGGTCCCATTAGTTAACGCATTTACTAACTGTAATGAGCAATACATTTGATACAGTATTTATTAATTTTTGTTAACTTTAGTTAATAAAAGTAAAACTATTTGTTGTTAATGTTAGCAATTCCATTTAAATAATCTTTACATATTTAACTTTTGATTTTAATAATATATTAGTAAATGTTAAAATTAATATTTCCTAATATTGATAAATGCTTTAGAAATATTTTTCATTGTTAAATGCAGTTAACAAATGGATCCTTATTGTAAAGTGTCACCCTCAAATTATAATCGTGGTTATTAATCACGATTGTCCTCATTTGACCAATTTCATTATAATATTTTATCATAATTATTGGACGTTCACATAAGCAGGAGAACGTCAACTCTTACGCAGCTTATTTGACCTCATCTAGTTTCCTGATCTATTATATTTATCTTTTATATATATATATGTGTGTGTGTGTTTCACATTAGTGTTTCACACTTCACATTATGAAAACTGGTAAAGCCTTAAGAAGCTTCTCTCAATAGCTAAAACCATATAATTCCTAAGTTTAATTCGAATAGTTCCAAATTATGTTATAGTTTTTCTATTAATCCAACTAAAAAGACTCTGTGTTTTAGCATATGTTGCATACGTGCATTTATTCAGTCACTGAGAAGGTCTGATTGCAGTTTTAGTTGTTGCAAAAGGCACACGTGTAACACAGACGATTATACTTAAAGTGCCCCTATTATGCTTTTTCTAATATGACCTTTCATGAAATGTAGCTGTCGGTGAATGTAAAAGGTCTGCCAAGTTTTAAGATCAAAGTGCAGGGTAAATCTACGTAACAATGAAACTAATTTGCATAATGCCAGTCTATGGTCTTCATTGGCTGCCCGGGAACAACCTCTACTTTGCCCCGCCCTCAAACACTGTAGTTGTAGCTGAGCCTGGAAGAGGCGCTACGTAAGCAAACTTTCTCCACTTTGTACTTCAAAAGGATGAGGACTTGCGCTGGAATTGATACGGTACAACTGACGCCATCGTTTTGTTCGTATCACTGTATTAGAGCTAAGCCTCTAAAGCTGAAATTCAGATATGGTAATAGGCATTTTGTTTTTGACGCATGCTGTAAGCGAACATCTGACCAATCACAACAGACTGGGTCATCTGACCAATCAGAGCAGATTAGACCAATCACAACAGACTGGGCCATCTGACCAATCAGAGCAGAGTTAAAAAGAATTGGTTTGGAGAGACTCTATCGACTTTTTAAGAAATTAGGTAATGCTGCAATATAGATTGTGAAAATTAAAGTGTTTTTTGACTTTTGATGCCTTGTAGGAGACCTCCAAAACAAAATTAGGAACCTTTAAAATAGCATAATAGGGGCTCTTTAATTGAGACAACCTGAAATTGATTAATTGCGCATCCCTACTGACTAATGTGTGCCTGTCCACAGGCCAGTTCAACATCCAGAAGGTGGTTCCTCAGTCGTCGGGCGAGAGCTCGAAGGTGAAGGTGAAGGTGCGTGTGAATGTTCACGGGGTGTTCAGTGTGTCCAGCGCCTCCCTGGTGGAGGTCCTGAAAACTGCAGAGGGAGAAGAACCCATGGAGATGGACACTCCAGCCAAAGAGGACGAGGTAAAGACGTCACTGTGCTCACGGTCTCCCTACATCTGACATCAGCCTGTTTTTAAATGAGCAATAGCTCTAAAAACATTTTAACTTTTGTCATAAATGTGGAGGGAAATCCCGTTTTAATTAATTATCGTTCTTCATCAATACAGAGGTCACTCCTGAAATTGACACTGTTGTTGATGGTGATAATCAGGGTTTGAAATAAACACCCGGCAAATGTGTGTATAAATCAGCTGTGGCGGGAACACTGTCAGATCACGAGCTAATTTGCCGTGTTACTTATATTATGTTTACTCACTTTACTGGAAGTTCGTGTAAGACAAATCTGCACAGATTTAGCGCAAATACTCGTGAGTCATTATGATTTATTAAATACAGCATATAGCAGAATCTGCTCATATCTGGCTTACGTGAACACACACATCACTACACAACAGATAACGGTGCGCTTGTTCATTTGCACTGAAGCAAGAGCGAAGATTAAAAAGCATTTGGTTAAGAGAAAATACATTGCTATTTTACAACATCCTACATTTTTTGATGTTCTTTGTACTGTATTGATCGGTCCACCTAAAACACATTTTTGATGAGGATGGAGGAGATGCTGGAGGACAGGATTTTGTTTGAATAAGAGATTAATGAATGAAATCCAAATTGTATTATAATATATATAACCTGTAACGTAGTTTCGTAGAAGTTCTGAATGGCCGGCAACTTAAAAATTTAGTAGCCAAATTGGCCAGTGAGTGAAAAAGTTAATTTCCAACCCTGGTGATAACCATCGCTATGTTTTGCTATCACTCGTGAAATGCAAAAAACTAACATTTCTAAGGTTCTCAAAATGTCAATCATTGTAAGATTAGGTTAGTAGAAACTAAAAGCTTCTCTTTATTGCGTACACATGCGTAACAATAACGTTTGCCTGCCTGAGCTCTTCAGCATGTATGTGACGGTAGCCATGAGAACATTCATTGTATTTACTCCTTAAAGAACAAGATGCACGTGGATCAAGAAGCACAGAAGGCTCAAGGTGATGAACCGAAAGAACATGCTGACAAGAAATCAGACACTGAAGACATGGAGGTGTGTGAATACACTTGCACACCAACACCATATATTAGGGGTGTAACGGTACACAAACATGACACTTCTGTACGTACCTCGGCATTGAAGTCACGGTTCGGTACAGCGGGGGGAGAAAACTAAACACAAGATTTATTATTTTTTTATTAAATTAAACTGTTTTTAAATAAATGTGTATATATGTTTAACTTAATTATATATCTTAAGGATAAATAAACGATCTTAGCTAATGCTGTAAATAGGGAGCCCTTAATTACACATTACTATAATATTAAAGGTTACATTTAACAACAGAGCCCAAATGATTAAATTCAGTGGCTATTTATTTTTATATATAATGACCAACAATAATCACACAAAAAAAAGAAACGTACTGTAAATTGCACATAAGGCAGGTTTTGCATTAACTTCTAAATCTGATTATAAAGTTAATTTTCTACTCCAATTCATTTTTGAAATATAATTTACACAGTGTCTGTCATAACTTGTTTTCATGACTAATTTATTTAAACATACATTAGATAATCAAGACATTAGTAACAGGTTAAGTGTATATATAATGAATAGGCTAATATAGTGCATATACAAAATCCTTCTCTCTAGTTTTTATTTCTCTAGCGGAAAAACCTGCTGTCCACATTAAATGCCTGAGGTCAATGTAATGCTACGTGAGATATTATTCTCAAGCTGTTTTATTGATATCTTTCCACTGTTGACACACTGGTTGAGAGATGTAAACATAGCGATCATTGTCTCCTCTTCTGCGCTTTTTACTCTTAGCAAATAGCATGGCATTGCTGCACGCCCCCTTGTGGATTGAGTGTGTATCGTCTGTGACTGACTGTATTTGTCGTGTGACTCAATGCACCGAACCGTGACAATCCTTACCGACAAATACATGTACACCCCTACCAAATATACAAAATTATGATAAATGCACGGATTTCAAAATGGCCGCATTGTCAGCTTCCAGTTTCATATTACTGGAAGAGGTCGATTGATAGTATATTGGAAAATATGGCAGATTAATCACAGATCGTCAATTATATGAGCATGCAAAATGAATAATAACTTTCCAAGTTTATGTAAAATGGTCAACTTTCAAGTCAATGACAAAAGGTATGGGAGCTACAACACTGAAAGTAGTCGTTCACTTCAGAATTACAATTTCCTGATAATTTACTCAACCCCAAGATATTCATGTCTTTCTTTCTTCAGTCGAAAAGAAATGAAGGTTCTTGAGGAAAACATTGCAGGATTTTTCTCCATATAGTGACTTCAATGGGGTCCAAATGTGAGTTTCAGTGCAGCTTCGAAGTCTCGACACGATCCCAGCCGAGGAATAAGAGTCTGATCTAGACAAACCAGCGCACATTTTCTAAAACAAAATAAATAAATGTATATACTTTTTAATTACAAATACTCGTCTTGCACTAGCTGTGATGCGCCACACATTACGTCATCACGTTGGAAGGTCACGCGTGATTTAAGCGGAAATACCGACCTAGTGTTTACAAAGACTAAGTCAAACGTCATTTACAAAAAAGTAAAAGGTAAAACAACGATGTCGGGCGATTTTTGAAGTTGGAGGAGAAAAAGAGAGTTGAGTTTTTCAGCTTACGTCTCGTTACCACCTGAGCTTTCCAATGTGATGACGTAATTTGTGGCGCATCACATAGCTAGTGTAAGACGAGCATTTGTGGTTGAAAAGTATTTAAATGTTTGTTTGTTTTTTATAAAACGTGCCCTGGTTTGTCTAGATCAGACTCTTATTCCTCGGCTGGGATCGTGTCGAGACTTTGAAGCTGCACTGAAACTCACATTTGGACCTTCAACCCGTTGAAGTCACTATATGGAGAAAAATCCTGCAATGTTTTCCTCAACCTTAAAGGGATAGTTCACCCAAAAAAGAAAATTCTGTCAGTATTTACTCTCCCTCATGTTGTTCCAACCCCCTAAGACCTTCGTTCTTCTTCGGGACACAAATTTAGATATTTTTGATTTAATCTGAGAGCTGGATCACTCCTCCATAGGCTTCTAAGGGATTGAGTCCTCCAGTCAGTTCACTAGTGTTACAGCGCAGCGCTTCTGTGTTGTACGTCACACGTAGGCTCACTATTGGCCGACGCTGGTCATGTGTGTGATGCGTGTGACGTACAACACAGAAGCGCTGCTTCCCTTTAATTTCTTTTCCACTGAAGAAAGAAAGACATGAACATCTTGGATGACGTGCGTTCAAGTAAATGATCAGGACATGTTAATTCTGAAGTGATTTCCACCTTTAATGTTCCCATTGGAAATTCACTGTGACCATAATCACTTGTAGACTGCACCAGAGGACAACAAACAGGAGAAGAAGAACGATCAGCCTCCGCAGGCCAAGAAACCCAAAGTGAAAACAAAGACGGTGGATCTGCCCATTGAGAACAGTCTGCAGTGGCAGCTGGCTAACGACATGCTCAATCTGTTCGTGGAGAATGAGGTATTGCACACGGCTCAAGAAACGGCACCACAGTGATCAGCTTCTGTAGAAGTCCCAGCTTCTGACTCTGTGTTTCTCTCTACAGGGGAAGATGATAATGCAGGATAAGCTGGAGAAGGAAAGGAACGATGCAAAGAACTATGTGGAGGAGTACGTGTATGAAATGAGAGACAAACTGCATGGAGTGCTGGAGAACTTTGTCAGTGAGGCTGTGAGTGTCTGCATGTGTTTGTTTATTCATAAAGATACCTATGCGATCTTATAAGTAGGGATTGGAATTGAAAACCGGTTCTAAGTCTTATGAACCATCGATATTGTATGCCCTCGAAGTTAACGAGTCCTCCTGCTCTGAGTCCCAGACATATATACAGACTGTGAACTCACAGCTGTCCCTTTTGTCCTTTATCAGACACCATAGATCCTACGCATCTGTGTGTCATGACGTCAAAGCGGTTTGAGCAAAGGAGAGAGGAAGCGACGATCTAAAGCTTGGCTTTATTTGACTAAACAAGATGAAAATTATGCCGTTTGCAATAACTGCAAGGCTGTTATTTCGTGTAAGAGTGCAAATACAAGCAACATGCTTAAACATATATCTACCCATGGTGCTAAATTACAGGAATGCCGTGTTTTTGATCCGCTACGTACAAGCTAGCAGCGCCGTAACCTCAGTTGAACACGGTAATGTAATGCTAAATATCACTGGCGTCTTACAAATAACAGGCATATTCTACGAAAACACTGTATTATGTATAACTATTCCATCCCTTTTTTATATAGAATAGTTTTAATTCTATTATAGAAGGAAGAGTTTCTGACCTGTATGCTTGTGTTTACAGAAGAGCTTTTTATTTATTTTGTAAATCTTATTTATTATTCAGTTTTCTTACTGAAGTGTAAGCTTTAAAACAAATAAAACCACTTGTTTTTTGGCCGAAAAAGCACGACTACTTTTTTCCATACAGTGCTATCAGGAATCGTTAAAGAATCGGATCGATAAGCAGAATCGTCAGTGGGATTGATATTGATAAAATCTTATCAATTCCCATCCCCTACTTAACAGAGATGTTTTTTATTAATTAAGTAACGTTTTTCAATTCAGGAACGAGATTCTTTCTCCTTAAAACTGGAGGACACTGAAAACTGGTTGTATGAAGAAGGAGAGGACCAGCAGAAGCAAGTTTACATTGATAAACTGGCTGAGTTAAAGGTAAACGTGCATGTTGATTTGTTCAAATTAGAACCTGTTGGAAACAATGAATGAACGAACAAAAACTCTTTCCTTCTAGAAACTGGGAGTGCCTATTCAAAACCGATACATCGAGAACGAGGAGCGGCCAAAAGCGTTGGACGAGCTCGGAAGACAAATCCAGCAGTACATGAAAGTTGTAGAGGCTTACAAGGCAAAGGTAATCAATTGTCAAGTCAATAGGGGTGTGACGATGCACTTGGATCATGAGGCGAAAATAATTTTTACTCAATTTAAAAAAAAAAAAAAACCTTTAATGACAAAATATGACTGGAAAAAGTCATGAAATGCAAACCAATGTGGTAATAAAAATAGACCTAAGTGATGGATACTCTTTAAAACGACTTAAAGTACATGTGTACTAACAATGAGGCAATAATAACTGATTCAGAAATAAAATCAAAAACTAGTAATCATGGTTTTACTGAACAACACTATTAAATACATAATGTAATGTACTATGAACTTATGTACATTATGTATTATAACAAAGGCCAGCAAGAGGGTGCAGACGGCCTGGTGTTGTTACTAGGGTTGGGAATCGAGTACTTGAGGTCAGAAATCGGATACTAGTTATAAAATTAATTTCAATTCCTCTTGAATCCTTTATCCATTTCGATATGACTTTAAACCGTTCAAGCGTGAGACGACTCGCTGTTTTCTGTGCCGCAGGAGTGTGTATCAGTGTATTGGATCCGTGCAGCTCTTAAAGTGACAGCAGCCTAATATTCCTGCTGCCGTCTCTATAATAACACTAATCAAACAACAAAACACAAAGAGAAAATTCACTCGTTCTCGACTGAATAACTTTTGTAACTATGTTTGTAATGTATATTTTATCTATAAAGGGCAGTGTTATTTAACATTTGATTAGTGACATTTCTGAAGTAAACTAATCCTTTAATCTCATTTTAGTTCAACATTGATTCAGTTCGGTTCAGTAAAGTGTTGATGTTGTAAAGTTAGATTTGTTATTCAGCTCAGTTCAGTTCATCCGTTAGTGTTAGTGCCGTTAGAGTGAGAAACTACAGACAAAAACAGTGTTTTTTCATCCATCCATCAATTTTGAGTTTTTGTGCCTTTTGGCTTTTCATAAAGTGTATTTTCAGACTAGTGGAAACATAGAAAACATCCGAAATACACTTTTAACTGTATCTTTTAGAGCACTTTATCTATTTGCATCTGTAGATTTCAATTACAGTATATACACTCACCTAAAGGATTATTAGGAACACCTGTTCAAATTCCCATTAATGCAATTATCTAATCAACCAATCACATGGCAGTTGCTTCAATGCATTTAGGGGTGTGGTCCTGGTCAAGACAATCTCCTGAACTCCAAACTGAATGTCGGAATGGGAAAGAAAAGTGATTTAAGCAATTTTGAGCGTGGCATGGTTGTTGGTGCCAGACGGGCCGGTCTGAGTATTTCACAATCTGCTCAGTTACTGGGATTTTCATGCACAACGATTTCTAGGGTTTACTAAGAATGGTGTGAAAAGGGAAACACATCCAGTATGCGGCAGTCCTGTGTGTGAAAATGCCTTGTTGATGCTAGAGGTCAGAGGAGAATTGGCCGACTGATTCAAGCTGATAGAAGAGCAACTTTGACTGAAGTAACCACTCGTTACAACCGAGGTATGCAGCAAAATATTTGTGAAGCCACAACACGCACAACCTTGAGTTGGATGGGCTACAACAGCAGAAGACCCCACCGGGGGTACCACTCAACGCCACTACAAATAGGAAAAAGAGGCTACAATTTGCAAGAGCTCACCAAAATGGGAAAGTTGAAGACTGGAAGTCTCGATTTCTGTTGAGACATTCAGATGGTAGAGTCAGAATTTGGCGTAAACAGAATGAGAACATGGATCCATCATGCCTTGTTACCACTGTGCAGGCTAGTGGTGCTGGTGTAATGGTGTGGGGGATGTTTTCTTGGCACACTTTAGGCCCCTTAGTGCCAATTGGGCATCGTTTAAATGCCACGGCCTACCTGAGCATTGTTTCTGACCATGTCCACCACTTAATGGCCACCATGTACCCATCCTCTGATGGCTACTTCCAGCAGGATAATGCACCCTGTCACAAAGCTCGAATCATTTCAAATTGGTTTCTTGAACATGACAATGAGTTCACTGTACTAAAATGGCCCCCACAGTCACCAGATCTCAACCCAATAGAGCATCTTTGGGATGTGGTGGAACGGGAGCTTCGTGCCCTGGATGTGCATCCCACAAATCTCCATCAACTGCAAGATGCTATCCTATCAATATGGGCCGACATTTCTAAAGAATGCTTTCAGCACCTTGTTGAATCAATGCCACGTAGAATTAAGGCGGTTCTGTATATATTCTCAAGGTTTTTACAGAGGGGTTTGTTCATATATAACTTTCCTGATTTTATACAACATTTTATTCTAAAACAAAATGGCGGAAATGTGTTTGGCGGTTAATATTCACTTTAAGAATATTTTTTGTGATAAATAGAGATATCCAAAATCCCCTTTGTGAAAACCTTTGACTAATATATAAAAAATAATTTTGAACCTGACTTAATCCAATGTTCAGATTTTTGTTCTAGAAATGTAAGCAAAATAGTGCATATTTAATTAGTGCATATTTAAACATACAATCTCAGAAAACACCAGGGGTGTCTCGCCTTAAACTGATAATATTGCTGAATAATCATTGTCTTTTAAACCCCAGGTGTTGTAAGATTTGTATTGATCCCGTTTCTCCAAACTCAGGACGAGCTCTATGATCATCTGGAGGAGCTGGAGGTCATGAAGGTGGAGAAGCAGGTGAATGAAGCCATGACCTGGATGAACAACAAAATGAATCTGCAGAGCAAACAGAGTCTCAGCCAGGACCCAGCGGTTAAAGCCCAAGAGATTCAGGCCAAAACCAAGGTACAAACTCACCGAAACGCTTGATATGTGGATTATGGATTATCCATACATGTCTGAATTGGTGATAACCATTCTGCAAAAATATTGTATTCAAATATTTGGGCTCAAAAAAATTGAATATTCGAATATTCATTTTTTTAAAGCTGCAGTCCGTAACTTTTTTGTTTTAAAAATTATCTAAAATAAATTTTTGAGCAAGTACATAACCAGCTAGTGTTCAAAACGATTTGCTTGCCGTAGCTCGATTCAAAACGGTAAGCTTGTAATAATGTTTTTAACTCCAGTGGTACTGGTTGATTTCTGCGGGAAATTCCAGCATGTGTTTGCGTCATTACGTCACATCTGTACACATAAAGAAGAGTCTCGGCTAGTAGGCTACGAGTGTGAGGATGCTGGAGGTGGAGATGTATAGCCTTTTCTCACAGCACTTGATATAATTAAACTTTTTAATTTGATGGCAGATCAAGAAAGGTTCAAACGACAATCACCAGTGACAACTGGAGACTCACCCGCTGTAAAATACAAAAGACTTCGGGTGGCTACAGAAAAAAAAAGACTCCAACCGGCCCATGCGAAAAAAAGGATAATATTGGAAGGGAATTAAATGTAGTCATGCAATGCTGATGTTGTTAACATTAACAATTTGAGAACGAAGTATAATTTGCACGGTTTGACGGGTATATGATAAGTGATCGTTAGATTTAAACAGCGCGATTTACTGCAATGCTTTTTTCCCCTAGTTGGTCAGAAGAAAAGTGGATGTTACTTGTTCAGGGGACATTTTCCAGTGAAAATCTTATGTTGGTCATACTTCCCAAAAGTATAATCTGTGATTGTCCTCAAATTGCCGAGGCACAACCCGCGTAAAGTTGATAATTCCGCTAATAACTGCAAATACAGATTTCGAACGGAGATGGCAACAAAGAGGAAAAACTACGAACTGCATCTTTAAAGGTGATTTTACGAGAAAGACGTTATTTATTTTTATTTTTTTTTATTTTTTTCTCACCATTTTTGAACAAGCTTACGATTAGGCAATATATAAAACAAGCTTACATTTATATCTTAAGGTTTTCTTTTAGTTGAAAACACATTAAACAATATGTGTAAACAAAATATAATCATAAACAAAAAAAATTTAAGCTCAAGCAGCGTGATCGAAAAAAACGCTAATAAAGCAGACTCCGTCAATTATTGTACAGAATGTACATATACACTCGAGTCAGCATATGATTATCGTGTTTATATTGTTTCATGATCATGTTGAGAAAAACTATAATATCCACGTTTGAGTGAGAAAACGCTCTGTGCTGACAGACGTTGCAGAGACACAAAGATGACAGTATGCTAAGCGAGGTTTCTAACAGCACTTTGTGTTTTCTGTTCCGTCTCCCTCAACGAAAGTTAAAGGAACACGCCGCCGTTTTTTGAAATAGGGGTTATTCACCGACTCCCCTACATTTAGATAGGTGGGCAAACGCATTTTTGTCTCAGTGCATGCATTGTCTTAGTCTGGCAGCGCCGCCGCTAGCTTAGCTTAGCGTAATAAATGGAATCCTTTGTTGCCAGATAGCACGTTGTGAGTAAAAGGGATCCAAAAAAAAAAAAAAAAACGAATTATTTCTTGTGGTCTGCGTACTCACAACGAGTACAAATAGCAATGCCAATTAAGACTAGGCGATTTCCTAGGCAGAGATTGACTTGGGACTATATTGGGGTGAAGCACAGACGAAGCACTGCTACTTGCGCACAGAGATATGATGCAGTTAGGGGATTTCAGGTGTTGCATGATATCTCTGCACCCAAGTGAATACTCGTGAATACGCAGGCCACAAGTAGTAATTAGTTTTTTGGTTTTTTATCACTTTTACTCCCGCATGTTATCCGGAAACAAAGAATTCCATTCATTATGCTAAGCTAAGCTAGCGGCTGCGCTGCCAGACTAAGACAATGCATGCACTGAGACCTATCTAGACCTATCTATGCATTTGCCCACCTATCTAAATGGAGACGCTGAATAACCCCTATTTCAAAAAATGGTGGCGTGTTCCTTTAAAGGAAGCATGTGTCTCGAAATAATTTTGTTATCTGATAAGTTATCATCTCGGCTGCGCTTACCCGGTCGTGAATGCAGTGATGGACAGCTGTCTTCATCATTCGACTGCTGTTTGGATTTCATGTGATTTCTCATTGTGGTGGTGATATGATAACTCCTTTTCATTAATTCATTTGATTAAAAGTAATTCAATTTTGTAATATTTAGTAAGATCTAATCTATTTATAAGATCTAATTTATTCCAAACTTCGCGAGCCAGACATTATGCGTTTAAATACAATCCACTTGTTTAACAGGCTCCACAGCGCCACACAGTGCATGTTATTATAACTGCGAGTTAGTGCTTGTTTGGGATTTATCATGGATTCACTGCATTTACGGCCAGCAAAGCAACGTAGTAAAATTCAAATAGTATTTTATGTTTTGAATAATAATTACAGATCGAAAATTTGAATATTCGTGCACACCCCTAGTCTGAATCTTCTAACTGCAACTTTTCCGTTATACAGGAGCTGTATTCTTCTTGTAATCATATCGTCAGCAAACCTAAGCCCAAAGTGGAGCCTCCGAAGGAGACGGCACCCGAACAGAACGGTCCCGTTAACGGACAGCAGGGTTCAGAGACCCAGCCGGAGGAGAGCCGAGTCCCAGAAACATCAGACGCCAAACTCCCCGAGATGGACATTGACTAACTCCTCTTATATGCCTCTACGTTCGGATTAAAAAGCATAACCCAACCCAGCTAATGTTCTCTTGCTCTTGGTGGCATGTTTCTTTCTTTGTGTTTCACTGTTTAAAAACAGGATACATAGAGATCCAATATTTTTTGTAACTGGGAACAAAACATTGTATAGGAAGAGAAAAAAGGCTTTCAGGATTATAAAGTGAGATGAGCTTGTTTAGTGAAAACATGTTTCTGTTTCTGTTCTACTATTGGGAGTTTATTGGCATTGAAAATTAGTTGCACTTCAAACGTGAGCTTCTTGATTTAGTTTCCGGCAAGCAGAAGCACTGAAACAGAGGAGGAACCTGAAGACTTCTCGAGGCAGAGGCGATGAGCTGCACTGTATGTTTAGGTAGAGTTACTGTTATGCAGTATTTGGTTGTAAAAGGTGCGTCATTCTGTGGCCACTTTTGGGTTTAGTCACGTTTGTTTTACTTTTCTACTCTGCAACCTGTTTGACTGATGGAGACCATGATTTGGTGGCCATCCAGTCATTAATAATGATGAGAATTATAAATAAACCATTCATTTTGGTATACAGGCAAGGATTTATTGGAATGCATAACTCTTATGAGATATTGGATGTACATATTGGTTCACTGTTAGTGTAATTATACTGTCAGTTTACTGAGCTGAAATAAAATCGTGTGGAGGTGTTTTGAGCCGTTTGCTGGAGTGGAAATGCAAAAGGTACAAAAACCTTATGACGTCACCAAAAAAATATACAATACATGCATTGAATACCTAAAATAATTTATATAAATTATAAAATTGTTATCAATTTATAACTCTGTCCAATAGTATGCATCTTAACTAAGTAATCAAATATCTATTTATATGGTCTGAATTTTAAAGTCCCCCTGTAGGCAATATTTTTATCCTTTAAAACTCATCTTCAATCACCAAAATTACATATTTAAATTTTTTTTCTTAAAAAAATGAACCATGCCATAAAATAGCTTGCATGTAACTGGACGTCCATGCCTCATTTAGTATACGCGGTTCAATGAATATGCAAATGAGCCCCGCCTCCACTCACTCAGCTCAGAGATCCACTCGTTGACGATCACACGTTGATCTGATTGGTTACAAGGTCGTTTGTGACGTCAGAAACACTAGCGTGTTTTTGAGACTGTCTTTGGTTCACTGCAGTTTTAAGGAGAAAATACTCAGCAATGCTGTCGACTTATACATTTACACATGGTTTGTCTTATAGCATATTAAAAGCACCATATAAACAAGATTAAAAACTGGATTTTCACCACTGGGGGAACTTTTGGCCATCATAAAATGTAGAAAATCAAACTGACTTTTTAAAAGAAAGTATGTTGTCATGATAGGGTGATGTAAAACATTTGACAAATTGATTTTGGTGAAGCTCGGGTAAATCAATGTAACCATTTATTAAATGAAATGCAAGATCAGAAATGTCCACCCTGTTAGGGACGAATGAACAACAGTTTCACTGTTTATGGGCACTGTGTACATTATCTTAGACAACTCGAGTACTTTTAAAAACATCAGTTAATACGTTATCAGAAAATATAGATATTGTTTTTCAATCATAAGCACTTTCTCACAAACGCGTAATTTTTCATTGCCAGATACAAATTCCTAAAATACGTTTTTGTTTACTTTTTAAAATACTGCATTATTGATACTTAAGTAAATTAAGTAAACACTGAATTATTACTATGTTTTTTTGCTGATTTTTTGAAAGTATTGTAAAATAAATAAAAAAAACACGTAATTGGACAAAATAATAGAGTGGACAAGTGATATAAAGAAAGGATGGATGGATGATTTCCCATCTCTCACATACAACCAGTTACATTACTTTATTTTGAACTGGATTTAGATATTAGATTTTTCCTTAACAGGGTGGACTAAAGTTGACCACATCAAATTTAATATAATGTAATAAATCAAGTTTAATATAATCAATTTAAATAACAGCAGATGTCGCTCGCTTTCCCAAGTTGTTTTCCTGCGATGTGATGACAGCTTTATGATATGATGTCATTTAATTTTTCCAACATATAACAGGGTTGGCAATAAATTATGGGACTATAGCCAAAAACCTTAGAGATTTTAATTGCTTAAATAAATGTATTAATTGAAAAGAATAATTATATACATTAGAGAAAGTCATTACTAAAATGCCCAACTATGGGGACAGAAAAGAAATTGATATAACTTATGGTGGTTCAAAATGCTGTAAAATGTCTCAGATTATTTTTTTTTTTTAAATCAACTTCAATATGCTTATAATTCAAATGGTGTTATTTATGATTGACAGCTTTAAAATTGAGTTCAACATTTTAAGGCAGTAAGATTTTTGTGACCCAAAAGTCACCGAATTCCAGGATTTTTTTTTTTTTTTTTTTTTTTTAAATAAAATTTCAAACATACAATCATCACAATACGTAAACAAATATTATACAACAAACAATAAATAAATACAAGAATAAAATTAATACAAAAAAATAAAAAAATAAATTAAATAGACAGGCTTACAATCTAATTTATAAAAATAAAAAGATTTTTCTATTTTCAACTGAAAAATTTTGAATACATTTCAGTAATTGACATAGCTTTCTTATTTTTAACCCATTTAAGAGACTCAAAATATATATCAGTTTCAATTTGGAAAAGTTTAAAACATGGCCTTGACTTGGAAAATTTAGCTTTATGAATATGGAACTTGCCCAATAAAATAAAAAGATTTACAATATTACATAAAGTTCTATCTCTACAATCAAAATATGTAATAATCTGTTTCCCTTCAAGCGTTATTGTATTCTTTGTTTTAAATGTCACATAATTTTCAACATTTTTCCAAAATGTAATGCAAAATGAACAACCATAAAAAAGATGAGTTAACGATTCTTGTTCTGTCTTACAAAAACTACAAAGATTATCAACAGGTTTAAATTTTGAAATAAACAAATTTGTGGGATATATATTGTGTTCACCGAATTCCAGGAATGATCCCCGAATCCACTTTTATGACGGTCATTTTTAAATTAAATGTAAATATAAATGCTGACTCAACAGAAGAGGAGTCCAGTGGAAATGTCTCTTTTTTATACTTAATTATTTATATTTATTGAACAAAAATTTTAATTGTTAATGTCTTTTATAAAAAAAGGCGCCAGTAACATAAGAAGAAGACGGGTGAATTTTTGTAATATTTTAAAATAAGTTGGAAATTAAACCTTGCGGGGATTGGAAAAAAAAAGAGAAAGTAGAATGTCGATTCGCTATATCACCACCAGTCGTGAATTCGGGTATGGAAACGAGTGTTTGGACTCACACTGTGCATATACATATATAGTATTTATATGAGTAAATAAATATATATATATATATTTTTTTTTTAACCGGTGACTTTTATTTTGCCTTCGCTAATGCTGAGTTGTTGCTGAGCTCACACGAATCTTCACACCGTGCTGGAGTCTCTGGGCTGCTATGAGTGATCGGTTTGTTAAACCAGGTAAGATAGAAATAATAGTACATGTATTTATAACCATTTAATTTATAAGCTTACATATGATGTGTCGGTGTCACATATTCGTGTGAGTAATCAGCAGAAGTTAATGTTGTGTTTCTTCACTCTCATTCATTCCTCTCAACTTTTCGTGTTATTTACTCTGAGTTGTAAACAAGGACAGGTACAATCTAATGCAGAAAACTGCGATAGGACAATAATCGACTGAATACTCATTGACTAATTGACTATTAAAGAAATTTGTGTGAGAGTGTTTCCATGTGACAGCTCGTGACGTGGCATCTGGTGTTTAATGTTCAGTTAAAGACACAGTAAACTCTGTAAACTAAATTCATTAATCACAGCAGTGTTGCCTGGTCATTTTTTAAAAACAAACCCGAGTTAAGGGAGATAACCAGCCCAACATTGTAAAGTTCAATGCGATTCCCACCCAGGAAACAGAAAATAGTGTTGTTTTTACTGCTCTTTCTTTCAATGTTGTTAAACAAAATGAATGTCATTATTGAGTGTGTGTGTGTGTATACACCCAGCTCCAGAACTTTTGGTTTCCAAAACTTAAAAAACTTTGCCTAATAATAACTATTAGAGAATGTTCTGTATAAGTTCTCTTTAGGAGGTGGTTACAAAAAAAGAATAGCCTACATAAGCATATTTAAAAATAAATCCACAAATTTCTTTATAAATAAATAAATAAATTCACATATTTATGCATAAATAAATAATTAAATGTGTGAGGGGATAATTAAATAAATAAATCGAGGGACTTCCGCACATCGCAGAGTCTGAAGAGGTGTATAATATTCAGTTCCTGTAAAACTGTTCCAGTGGGTGGAGTATACATGAATATTCATGATATATCCCCTGTTGTGGGCGTGGCCTTGAGACAATGCACAAACGAATGGAACTGAAAATATTAGTGCAAGCTCCTCAAATCACAATGTTTAATGGATTATTTCGAAAAGATAATTCTATATGTCTTCATTCTTACATATAAACTTCATTCCCTTTTTGAAATTAGGCTATCCATTAAACGAGTTGTGATTTGAGGAGCTTCTACTAATATTTTCAGTTCAATTCGTTTGTGCATTGTCTCAAGGCCACGCCCACAACGGGATACATCATGAATATTCATGTATACTCCACCCACTGGAACAGTTTTACACAGGAGCTGAATATTACACAACACCAGCAACAGCGTCCGTCACAGAGGGCATTTGGTGGAGTTCGAAGGGATGGATTGGAGCACCGCACACACTCGCTGGTGTGTGTGAAATGACCCAGTTAATATTGGATGAGGAAATATTTGTTGGTCAACAGTCTCAGCTGATTCAGCCCAGCACCAAGTCTTCCTCGTCCAGCATCTTTGTCACAGATGATCCTTTCAGCAAATTACTAGTGGTTTTCCTGACGATTGTGGTTTAAAGAAGAAACAAACCCACACACAACTGCACAACTCACTAAAAATAATCATGAAACTACCCACTCAGCATTTTCACTGGCCACAATTTTGACATCAATACCATGGGAAAAAACTGCCATATAGATATTTTTAATATTATCTCATAATTTGGCAGCAGTTTTTATTAGGCTGTTGTCACTTTAAGACCTGAAGCACGGATCCGTTATACTGTTACACATGCGTTTTCTTTCTCAACTGTTTACGTTCGTTGTGTTTACTGGCCTTGGCCTGTGGATCCCTCAGCTCTTTCCCTTTGAGCACAATCATTTCATGTTTAGTTTCATCGTCTTCTGCTTAGTTCCTAGTCTTGGTTTTCTTTACCGCTGTTTTGCCTTAGTTCTAGTTAATTATTAGTTACCACGGTTTCTGATTAGTGCTCACCTGTTCCCTGTTTCTTTAATGATCTTCCTCATGCGTATTTAAGCACTCAGTTTTCCTCAGTTCATGTTCTTGCATTATTATGTGTTTATTAAAAGCATCTTATCTCCTTTGGATCATCTACAGCTAATTGTGACACATTTTCTCTCTAATTTCGCTTATGCTAGAAACTAGAGCCTGTTTTTTTTTATTAGCAGGTGTGCCGTCAGCGTTGGCGTTCGACAGAGATGATGACCGTTTGAAAGTCAGATATTTTTTTTGTTTTTCTGACACGGAAAGCTGATCCTCGCTTTCCCATGTGCGTATCAGTGATTGAAACAGGGTTTTTTTTTGCTTAAACTTTGATGTGCATCATCTCGATTTATTATTAAGTCAACACAACAAAATATGTGATAGGCTAATCGTCACAGAACACACAGGTAAAAAGGCATGCAATTTTTTTTAATCATTCATAAAATGTACATTTATATCGTCGCCAGTGGCTATCTCGGCAACAATTTAAATAACTCGCAAATTAATATTTTTGGACTGTTTTATGCGCAGTCTGGATTCCTGCTTATTCAGTGCCGAAGAAGAATAAATTATCTTAGGGTTCATGATTGCGAGACACCAGGATCAGTGTACACAAAAAAGTCTTGTTTTCACTCTCTGTTGTGGAAAATCATGAAATGTTGCTTTCTTCTCAGGCAATCAGGAGCATGGATGGAACGACCCACCGCAGTTTTCCTACGGCCTGCAGAAGGATCCAGGAGGACCGAAGCGAAATATCCTCAACAAGAGGGTACATGCGCCCCAAATTACAGGTCTGATTAAACCTGCTCTTCATTCACCTCTTTACATGTTTGCAACAAATTACTAATTGTATTTTTTGCCAAATTATTATACCGTATTGATTGAGTCATCTTTTCTTGGCCTTTGATTTGATTAAAAATATAACTAATTCATCACAAAGTTGTCTGTTCAATCTTGATTAATAATATTATAGGTGCTATTAATCTCAATGAATCCGACCTTACATTAAAACTGTAGGTTCAGTCCATCTTATTGGTTGTAAAATAAATAATTAAATTAATATTTAAAAAATTTAAATAAAAACATTTTTAATTTTCCCTATCTTTTTAAACCCCTATGTATTGGTATTGCAAATTCTACCCAGTTCTTATTTTATATTTAGGCAAGGCAAGTTTATTTATATAGCAGATTTCATAAACAATGGTAATTCAAAGTGATTTACATAAAAGAAATTTAAATAATCAAAAGAAATCAGAATAATTAAAACAGTTTAGAATAAAAAATAAAATAAAATACAGTACGAACAGTCGGACGAACAGTGGCACAGTGCTCATTCAGTAAATGCACAGCTAAACAGAAGTGTTTTGATTTCATTTTAGTTGGTTTAACCACAATGCCGATCTTTGTGTCATGGCGCAGAACAAATTTTGGTTATACAGGGTGTTTACGGACACCTCTTGAAATAAAAACTGTTCTCTAGAGCATGTACATTAAAGGCACATTCATTTTTTCTTGTGAAAATTGTTACACATATGACTCTTTGGTCTTTGAAGGATTAAGAGGATTTTTTTTTACCATTACAGCTCAAAATATTAGCATAAATGTAAAGTGGTTTATTATAGGGCCACAATTCTGGATGAATTTTAAATAAAAAAACCGCATCTGTAACTAAGCACTTTAACCATAGACAATACATATAAAATTACAAATTTACAAGTGTAGGGATGAAAAATGAGATGAGGTAATTCAAGTTTTTAAGTGTAATCCAACTGCAATTTCACAACACAAAACGAATTATAATCTATTGCAACACTTTAATTCAGTGGTCCACTTTAGAGATTCTACTAACTATAAGTAACTTTGCACCTACATGTGAACTAGCAGTCATTAGAGTATTAGTAGACTTTCTGTTTAATATCTAATAACTCTTTATCGTGATGCTCCCCAATAGCTATTCAGTAACAGTTTATTTTGATGCTCCTCAACAGACATTCTACTGGCTAAAAGTAACTTTGCATCTACATGTCAACCTTATCCTGCTAACCCCACTAATTCTCTAATGATATTTAGTTGACATGTAGTTGACAAGTTACTTATAACTAGTAAAATGTCTAACCTAATAAAGTGTAATCTTAATTATTTATGCCCCTGTAGGTTCAGGATCAGAGATGCAATCGACACCAGTAGTGGGGATTACGCCTCCTCTGGGAATGAATCCTCCTCCGACGGACAGCATCCCTCCTCCTTCCATGAGTCCCAGAATCCCTTCAGAGGGATCAGCAGAGCTGGAGACAGAGCCATGCATTGAGGATGTGCAAGAACCGCTGTACTGGGCATTGAGTGCATGTAGACATACTGTGAAGGTAAAGTCATTGTGTGAAATGTTGAAAATAAAGTTCAGAGCATAAACCAATGGGAGACTGGTAGGGCTGGGTAAAAATATCGATTCATCAATGCATTGCAATTATTTGTTTCTCAATTCAATATCGATTCATCAAATCCTATGAATCGATTCAGCCCACCGGCCAGTGGCGGCGCTGTGGGCAACACTCTAGTGAGAGCGTTCAGCGTTGTACAAGACGCGCTTTACCAAAACAGCAGGATGACGGACAGCAGCTGCACTCCGTTCAAGCCTGCACCGCCAACCAGTGACGTCGTTAGGCCTATTTTAGGGGGGCTGAAGCTACTCCAAATGTTCCTAAGCCCCCCTAAATGATAACAAGAACGACAATAAGTCTCCGGGAGTCTCCCGCATATTGATAGCGGCTCCCTGATGTACGCAAATTAGTTCAAATCTCCCGAAATCTAGAGCTCGCGAGCTCCAAACCGCGTAGCGCGCGGAATGTGCAGAGGTGTATTAATAAAGCACCTGTTTGTTACAATTGTGGTTTGTATTCAACGCATGTACAATATTGTACAGTTTGTTCTGCTAAATAAACCATGACAGGAAACATGCTGGGGTCAATTTGTTCTTAAACATTGGTAATACTGCACACATTATTTAAAAATATACTCAGGTACTTAATTACTTGTGTATTTACTAATTATTGAATCGATATCGAAGCTAATAAATCAATATCGAATCGAAATCGAATTGTGAAATTCCTAACAATACCCAGCCCTAGCTTCCACCAATAGTTGCAGGAAGTATGAAAATGTTCCTCCAGGTGCGAAAGATTAAACACAGACTGAACTCACCCAGGCGGGTCTTGAACTCAATCTTCTGCTCTGGATCTTCATCTCTCCTGTCAAACACAAACATGTCAAAAGAGACTCGCAACTGGGTTAAGTGAGCAAATAAGAACTTATGAAACATACTTGACTTCCTTCTGCACTTTCTCAATAATGTCCTCCTCTTCCCGCTCCTTACTAGTGATCTCAGCTCTGACCTGAAATTAAAACAGTACATTAAACCAAAGCAAATATGTGGCAGTGGTTTGATTTTCAAACAATGGTTACGTGGATGTACCTTCTGCAGCAGGGCGAAATCCAAACCCTTCACCAAGTGAGTGTGCTCCATATCACCACCCAAGAACTTGGACTCCTGGATCAGCTGACGCCTTTTCTCCGCGACTGATTTGTCCCTGTTCAACACCAGTGCAGGAAAAAGACACATTCAAATCCAAACTAATGAGAAAGCACTTTTTTACTGACAATTCCTAAGCAATAATCAGTCCTATAATAAGCATTCAATCGCTAATATTAGCCTTGACAAAATAATACACGGGTTAAACTCTTGGCATTTTTGTTCACTGCTGCTAGACACAACAGTGTCACCATGTTCAGGGATTTTGGGAGTAATGCAAATGAAAATTAACAAATAAATTACTTCATTTGCAATGGCACAAATCTGTAGAAAGACGTAGAAGAAAATAAATGATGTGAAACGAATTATAGAAAACTGCAGCAAAATAAAAGTGGAAAATTAAATAAATCAGCAATATCCTGGTGATTTTCGGGGCAGATCACAGCCTAATCTAAAAACAACAAGTGGATTTCAAGCAATGGTCTACAAACTTTGACCAAATTTCAAAAGAACTTGTTCTTTTAGGGAATTATAGCCGTTTTACTAAAACGGACAGAATTGTTTTGTCTCTTGCAGTCATGTGAAATAAAAACTTCAAAATGTTGATCAATAGGGATGCACAATATACTGGCCGATATATGTTCCGTTTTAATGTTATTGGCCAAATAAGAAAATATGGCTGATATATTAAAGCGGATAAATAATGGATTATTTCCTTCAGCTGAGACACTTCAGATGCGCACTGTTCAACATGATGGTTGTGAACTGCTTGAAATATGATTGGAATCACTTCAAAAAGGAAAATACGGTTCAGTGCAACATGTGCAGCGCATATCGGCTACATAAAATTATAATGAGAACATCATTATAATTGTGTGTTTGGGACATGGATTTTAATGGTGAGACTTTTGTTTTTGTAATCAGGCTCTCAAAAACTTTAAATAAAATACAAATTTGGATTTAGATTTATCGTCCAATACATCGATAATCAGCTTTCAAGTATATCGGTATCGGCGCATCCCAAATGATCATTGGCAAATGCACTACATGCAAAGTTGGTACAAAATAGGCAAAAAAGCCCCTTCTAATAAGAAAGAACCCGTAATAACAAAATCAACAGAAACAATAAGTTCCTACACATCTTCATAAGATGGTCATATAACAAAATACAGCTAGAGAAACTGAATTCTGATTATTCTAAGATGCAGTAAAGAAATGAAATGGACACATGTCAGAGGAAACTCACGCCTCAGCGGTGGGTCCCACGGCTCGATAGTTAGCAGTGGTGCTGATGAGCTCAGTCTCCTCGTAGTCTTTATTAACACCATCACGTCGTTCTCGAGCACGATCACGGTACTTCTCCGCCAGCTCGCGCTCTCTCTCCATCTCCTGCTGCCGCAGTTTAGCGTAGTAACTTCAAACAGAAGCGTGAAGCGGAAGAACAGGGAAAAATTATCTCAGAGACACATTTTACATGCAAGATGATTTCCGTTACACGAGAGTAGATGTTAAAACTTCATGCTGATTTGTACTCGGCTTTCGCCAAGATAATCACCAACTAAGACGTAGCTTTACAGTAACCTATGCTTCTCCATCCATTTACGCTTCTTTCCATCTAGTGACGTGAATCTTCTGTCTGGTGTTAATACAGTGTATTGCGCGTCAGCACACACAACGGCTGCAACCACAGTGCGGTCCCCCATAACAACCCTCTGGATTGAGCGGAGTAGGGAACATCTCTAGGGTCTTCAAGTGGGCACCTTCCGTCCTCAGTGTTTCGTCGACTAGCCCACGACACCTCAAGAGGGCTCGACAGTGACTCTGGCGTCCCAGAGTCACCCCCCTCCGTCCCCCACTCAACTCAGCCCAGTTTACTGACCTCTACTTCCCTCTTGCTGCTGAGACCTAACCACAATCTCACAATCTCTCCGCAACCCAACCATACGCGCCAACCCGTTTGACTAAGGCTGTCGAGCCCCACTGGTGCGTTAATATGCAGTTTCAGTGGCAACGGTTCCGTATGGCATACCACCTACCACAATACACAATATCTGCCCAACCACCCGTCATTCACGCAATATATACAGGAACGTAATGACTGTAAATACTATACAACCTATACAAATAAACCAACAGTTGCTGCTGAGACCTAACCACAATCTCACAATCTCTCCGCAGCCCAACCATACGCGCCAACCCGTTTGACTAAGGCTGTCGAGCCCCACTGGTGCGTTAATATGCAGTTTCAGTGGCAACGGTTCCGTATGGCATACCACCTACCGCAAAACACAATATCTGCCCAACCACCCGTCATTCACGCAATATACACAGGAACGTAATGACTGTAAATACTATACAACATATACAAATAAACCAACAGACCTTTCAAGTTTTCAAGAATTCTACGAAACCCTAGCATGGCGGCCTGTACACAGCCAGCTAGAATCTTTCAGTCTCAACCACAGCCAGTTGCTGCTCCTTTCTGCTGCTTCAGATAAGTTCTTTACTGTACGACGCAACTCTTGGCCACTGAATCCGACGTCTCTGAGGAACCGGGTTGTAGAGTGTGCCACAAAACCACGACAACCCACTTCCACTGGATAAACCTGGACTCTCCATCCTCGCTGTTCTGCTTCAGTGGCCAGATGAGCATACCGCAGTTTCTTCCTCTCATATGCCTCATCTACCGCATCCTCCCATGGCACTGTTAACTCTATCAGTTGAACAATGCGTGCTGATCCAGACCACAAAACAATATCTGGACGTAGGTTAGTGGTGGCAATCTCAGGTGGAAAAATAAGCCGTTGATCAAGATCAACCAGCATCTTCCAGTCCCTAGCAGCTTCCAGTTGTCCTGGGCGAGAATTGGTGTTAGCACCTTTTCTTGGTGGTTGCTCGCCTGGGCGGAGGAATATTGTCTTCTGCGTGTAATGTTTTGCTAGAACAGGCGGCAATTTATTGGTCATACTACGCTTGCCTTCCAATGCTAAAGCCAAACATCGCAATACTTGGTCATGGCGCCAAGTAAACCGACCCTGGCTAAGAGCCACCTTACATCCTGTCAAAATGTGCCTTAATGTGGCAGGTGATGAACACAAAGGACAAGATGGATCCTCTCCTACCCAGAGGTTTAGGTTCTGCGGTGATCGGAGAACATCATATGTTGACCTAATAAGGAAACTGATCCTACTCTCTTCCATTGACCAAAGGTCTTGCCAGCCCATTTTGCGTTGTTCCACACTCTCCCATCTCATCCACTCTCCCTGCTTGGCCTGGGAAATGGCCTTTATACATCTCATCCTCTCCTCCTGCTTTCGCACCTCGTTGACTACCAGCTTCCTCCTTTGGGCTGGGCCTGCCTTGTGCCATTTAGGAGGAACTAAACTGAGCCCAAAACCCCCTCTTCCATGCTGTACCTGTCCCACGATATCCCCAATTTGAAGGTCAGCCTTTGCCTCTACTACAGATTTCTTTGCTGACCACTTTCTACCAGTTTTTACCACAGGGGCTGTCTCCCTTACGCATTTGTCACGTGACTCTGCTAAAGTCATTTCCAGTCTGACCTTGGCACACTTAAACTCCTCGGTTAAAGCAGAGACTGGCAGCTGCAATACTCCTTTACTATAAAGTCCCACTCTGCTGAGGCAGCGTGGAACTCCCAACCATTTCCTGATGTATGAACTTATTAACGCTTCCAGCTTATCCACTGTTGTCAAAGAAACCTCATACACAGTCAGTGGCCACAGCAACCTTGGCAGTAGACCAAACTGAAAGCACCAGAGTTTCAGTTTGCCTGGTAGAGCACAGCTGTTTATGCTCTTCAACCCTTCCACTGCTTGTCGTCTAACTTCTCCCACTCGAACTGTGTCCTTTAGATCCCCATCGTACCATCTCCCTAGACTCTTCACTGGCTTCTGAGAAACTGTTGGTATTGCCTCACCATTAATGAAGAATGTTTTATCTACTACCTTGCCTTTAATTATGGAGATGCTCCTTGATTTAGAGGGCTTAAATTGCATTCGTGCCCATTCAATATTATCTGTTAACTTCCCCAATAACCGATTAGTGCAGGCTACCGTTGTAGTCATGGTTGTCATGTCATCCATGTATGCTCTGATTGGTGGTAGTCGCTTCCCAGAAGCCAAGCGCTCTCCTCCTACTACCCATTTTGCTGCCCTAATGATTACTTCCATTGCCATGGTAAAAGCCAGTGGAGAAATGGTGCATCCTGCCATTATTCCAACCTCTAAGCATTGCCATGTAGTGCTGAATTCTGGAGTTGAGAAACTAAATTGCAAATCTCCAAAATAGGCTTTCACTAAATTTGTTATCGACATCGGTACCCTGAAAAAATCAATTGATGCCCAAAGAAGCTCATGTGGCACTGAACCATATGCATTAGCCAAATCCAGGAATGTCACGTGGAGCTCCTTCCTCTCCTTTTTAGCTGATTGAATTCGTTGCCAGATAACACTGATGTGTTCTAAGCATCCTGAGAATCCTGGAATGCCCGCTTTTTGAACTGAAGTGTCAATGAAGCCATTCTTTAATAGGTAGGTTGACAATCTCTGAGCAATAATGCTGAAGAAAATCTTTCCTTCGACGTTTAATAGTCAAATAGGGCGAAACTGACTGATGCTTGTAGCATCTTTTTCTTTGGGTATAAAGACTCCCCCTGCTCTGCGCCATGCTCTAGGTACAACCTGCTTTTCCCAAGCCACTTTTATCAATTTCCACAGAATTCGTAGAACTCCTGAAGCACTCTTGTACACTCTGTACGGAACTCCATTAGGCCCTGGAGATGATGAAGCCCTTGCCTTTCTCACAACCTGCTCTATCTCTTTCCACTTAGGTGCACAGACCTCCATTTGGTATTCTGGTGGATTGACAGGTGGGATGTCTGACGGAATAGACATAGGCTTATGCCTTTTTGCATCTGTATGTGTTTCCTCCAAATATCTCTCTAGCTCAACCCTAGATGCTTTTAAAGTGCCATTCTTCTCACTGGTGAATAACTTCTTTGCGAATTTGAATGGATCTTTATAGAAATTAGCCCTCGCACGCTCCTTCTTTTTGTAGCGTTTCCGTAGGCGCTCAGCTCTGCGTAATGTTGCAAGCTTATCTTTTATGGCCCTTTGTAAGAGATTGAGTCCCTCCTTCTGACTTTGTTCCGCTCTTTTCCATTGCTTCCTCAGCTGTCTCCTTTCTCTAACTAACCCTTCAATTTTCTGCTGCCGTCTAGACAATCCAGGAGTAGTTTGTACTTTTTCCTTCCTTTTTTCCACACCAAACCTCTCACTTCCATATGCGTAAATGATGTCCCCAAATTTATCCAGCTTCTTTTCAACTGTACCAGTTAATCTTTCTAATGCAAAGCATAGATCTGTGTTTACCGTGTCCCATGCAGTTTTCTCACAAGCTCTTGGCCATCTAACTCCAGGCCTATGCCCGTTGAGGTTCTTTTCTCTCTTATGCTGGTTAGTCTGACCGGGTTCACAAGAATCAATGTGTTCATCACTAACTGTGCAAACCCTGTTGTCCACCATTGAGTCATCTTCCGCCCCTGCTCTCGCAGACTCTAGGGGTATTTTCCTCTTTAATTTTTCAGAAGCCTTGGGCGGGTGTCTCCAGCATCCTGTAAACACAGAGCTGGATACTGCCGACAAGGGTAGCTAACCCTTACCAGCCCCATTGGGGTCTCTTTCCTCCTGTCAGCTGTCTCTCCAGGCTGTCACAAGGTCTTTCCCTTGTTGCCAGCAGCACTATTCACCACAGTCACTGGACGTATCCAGATCTTCATGATTTCCGTTACACGAGAGTAGATGTTAAAACTTCATGCTGATTTGTACTCGGCTTTCGCCAAGATAATCTCCAACTAAGACGTAGCTTTACAGTAACCTATGCTTCTCCATCCATTTACGCTTCTTTCCATCTAGTGACGTGAATCTTCTGTCTGGTGTTAATACAGTGTATTGCGCGTCAGCACACACAACGGCTGCAACCACAGTGCGGTCCCCCATAACAACCCTCTGGATTGAGCGGAGTAGGGAACATCTCTAGGGTCTTCAAGTGGGCACCTTCCGTCCTCAGTGTTTCGTCGACTAGCCCACGACACCTCAAAAATTCACTCAAATTCTGCCTGGTGTGTTCATACATGAACTATACATTCGCTAACACAGGAGGAGATTACTGTATAAATACTGTATTATGTGTTGCTGTCACGATGTGGGTTTGTGTCCTGTCATGTTCTTTGGTTCCCTGTCTTGTTCATTAGTTTTCCCAGGTGTTTCTGATTTTCCCACGCCCCCTTGTTATCCTGTTAGCTCGTTTGTCCCTGATTATTTAAGCCCTATGTTCCTGCCCTGTCTTTGTGAGTTGTTGAATGTATGATAGATGTTAACGTTGGTTATTTCTGTATCCTTGAGTCCTGTTTCTGAGTCTTTGAATCCTGTTCCTGTCTAAGTTTGTTAATAAAGCCACACTGCGTCTGGATCCAGCCTCATCGCTATTTCTAAAGCACCACGTTACAGTTGCATGCAATTATACATTACTTGTGTATTTACTATTTATTGAATCGATATCGAAGCTAATAAATCAATATCGAATCGAAATCGAATTGTGAAATTCTTAACAATACCCAGACCTAGAGACTGGCAGAATGGGAAAAAATGGAGTAAAATTACAATGAAATATTTTTGGCTCTGCACCAGGGCTTTACATTTCAGCAGTGGCGTGTAACGCAGTCACTCCTGATAGCTACTCTGTGTATGATACATAGATTCTTCAATTGTAGTCTTTTAAAAAGGCATCAGAAATTATGAACTAAGTGCAATGCAGTGTTGTCAAAAATATCGATTTTTTTAATGCATATTGCATACTCATTATCCACAGAATAATTCTCTCTCTCTCTCCGTCACCGAGATACACACAAACCCGCCTCCATTCACTCACTCGTTTCATTTGCTCTGGATGAATATTGCTGCTGTTACAGGGCTTAAATTTCGCTGTGTGAATGCATGTATTGCGCATAATTTTACTCATTCCCGCAGTTTTTGTGTTCACAACCAAAGTTTGCGCACATAAAGCCGCCTCTCAGTACTAAATTGACCCTTCGCAAAGACCCGCCCCCCTTAGTAACTGTCGCTATGTCCGACAAGCTACGCCGCTCTCATGCACACACACCATGTTCTCACGCAGTGAAAAATACATCGCGGATCAGAGAGGAGACTGACAATACGCTGACAGACAGGACAGACCAGGTTACTTTTCGGTTACTTTTGATATTAAACATATTAAACAAAGTCTCACCTTTCAAATTTGGTTATTTTTAAAAAGAAATTTAAACAATAAATACCATTTTGTGGCTCTTTAATGTGTCGTGACAGATCGCTGTAGAGCCTCAGTTAAAGCTGCTCTTGAACTGATCATTTCTTCCTTCTAGTTCATTTATAGCATCAAATAAACATGAATGAACATAAGAAGGAATGTTGTTTTAACCGCGGAAAGGCGTCAGTACATTCAGTTTTTAAACTTCAAATCCTCCCATGTTAATCTACTAACTCTCCTGAGTGCTTTGTCGGACAAAATGGCGGATGGCGAAGTATGATTGGTCAGATCACCTGTCAATCAAGCTCCCTGCGAAGGGTCAATTGAGTTATTGTTTTACTGCTTATTGAGCTTAAACAGTCAAATACACATCAAGACCAGAATTTTGACATTATTTTGTGAGTATACACATAAACTGTAACTTTGGAAAACCACTCGCCGCAAGAAAGTGAATGTCAAGCCCTGATCTGCGCAGTTTCAAAACAAGAACATTTATTGTTTGGGTTTTAACAATATAAAACACACACAGAGTTTGGAACAAGTGTACCAGTCACATAACATAAAGCAAATATCTTTAAAGAAAGAGTCTTTGCAAGAAAAAAACCTTTTTCTCACTTCTTGTTAGTCAGGGTTGTCCAATCCTTTATCTTCGACCCCATTTAAACACACCGGAACAGTTGAGTCCGAGTGTTCAGGAAACGTCCAGGCAGGTGTGATGAACTGTGGGTAGTTATCTTCCTGTTGTCTCCTTGTGACTGTCTTTTTTTTTTTAGTAATAACTATAAATTGTACATAATTACACGCAACTAACCCTAATCCAAACCCTTTTCCTATTGTATGTACATGTAGTTAATTAATATTACTCAGTACTTACTTGTGTAATTACACTGTAACAATGTCCTGTAACACAACATAACAGCTTAAAATACTTAAAGGCCGTTTTATACCGACTTAACATGCACACTTTATTTTAACTTTATGAAGTAGTTACCTTGTACTTTCTCAAATAAGTACTGAGTAATATTAATTAACTACATGTGCCTAGTACAGAGTTACGTTAAGGATTAGTTACTTGTAATTACTTTAGTAATAACAGCAAATTACGCATAATTACATGTAACGTGTAACAAGGACACTAAAATAAAGTGTTACCATGTAAGGTTAGGGTTAGTTACATGTAATTATGTGTAATTTGCTGTTATTACTGTAGTAAGTACATGTAGTAACATGTAACTACATCCCTTTAAAATAAAGTGTTACCAGATGCACTCCTCAACTTATTATTTATTTTTTTCAGAAACAGGTCTGTGATGATGTAGAAAGGCGACTGAAGCTTTTTGAGGACATGTGGAAAAGTGGAAAACTCTCTCCTTTGGTTAAACGCAGGATGCATGGATTGTCCCAAGGTGAGTCAGAGTGTTGTTCACTTCTATTCACTGGTTCAGGCGTAAAACATCCCAGAACAGGGGTCGTAAATGTGTACAGTAGTGGGCAAAGTCATGTTTGGAGGGGATATTTGTTTTCAATTACCCTACAAGTTCGATTAAACCATCAAATTATGAGAAAACATTTTATAAATTTAAAGGTCCCATATTGTCAAAACTGAAATTTCCTGTGTTTTTTCATGATAACAGAGGTCTAGGCTCTATGAAACTACCATATTAGTTTCAAAACAGTCGATCCAAAGATAAATGCACACAGATTGCATAAACTAGCTGTGCTTTTCACGAGCCGTTGTGACTTCTGTATATTTGTGATGTCAGAACTACTCGCTCACCAATGGTGGGTCACTCAACAACAGGCCAATCAGAAGAGAGGCTCATGAATATTAAGTAGACAGGCAAAAATCGAGCTGTTCTTGGCAGAGCTCCTGAGAAAGGAGCTGTAAACATATATTGAGATGGTTTTTTTACTTATACCGCAATTATATATTCTTAAGGACATCAAAACCTAAAATAAAACTTGTGAAAGTTGTGCAATATGGGACCTTTACATGAGGGATTAACAAAACTTGGTTGAAGTATTCATCTGGCAAAATTATTTGGCCAAAAGGCAAAATTGACTACCACATAATCCGTTATTAATTTTTCGTTGGTTCGGCTGTGTTTTGGCTTGTGTTCATAATTTCTTTGTATGACAGCCTGGTCAAAAATTATGTCTGCACAATTTGGCATGTTTCATTGCGTTATTATCACAAATAAAACAATCGACTCCAAGCACAGCTGTGCAATATGATTACAAAATCTTCAACACATTTTTAATAATATAAGGATGAAGATTTCAATTCTCTTTTGGCCTCTACCGTAAATTTAAAAGAAAACAACCTTCCATTTTGAAATTTGGGAGAAGCACATAGATGTTAAGCACAGAGAAACAAGAGCCGCCATCTATAAAATATTGCCTTGACCTTCAGTTTGTTTTAGTTTTATTGCGGTCGCTCTGTATATTTCTATACCACAGGCATCGATGTCGAAGAATCATTGGCTGAAGAAGCGGATTTACTTATCGTAGTTACCAAAATTATCATGAGCATCATAATGTATAAGGTGGATGTCATAACAAATGTCATTAGACTGGGAAGATTTTATAATGAGATGCATTGTACTCCACATTTTTAAAAAGATGCCTAATGTAAAGTGGGAGAAATTCAAACGCACTCTATAGCTATTAATATTTTAGCCCTGAGACTCACACCGTAATAACATATTATAACACATAATATATTGCATGTATATCTAAACTTCTTATTTAAACAGTTTTGATTGACAGGGACAGTGCACTTTAATCAACATTTATGTAAATGTACCAGTTTAGCCAGCTTGGCTAATGTTCAACTGTAGTATAAAATACATCAAGACAATCAACAACACTTATACATACAATAAATCACATTTCATAAGAATGCATAAAGTACATTAAAATAAGGACAACTAAACATTACACAAGGCAAAGCACGCTTCCGGTGATTTAAAACCTACAAAGTGTGGGCACACACTTGATTGTCTTTTAACCATGATTTAATATGATTTAATCTTAACTTGTTTTCCACACTTCCCATCATCTTTCTTGTTGCTCAAATGTAAATAACATGAAGCAGTCAAACAAATTCCAGCACGTTATATTGCAAAATCTGTCAGCTGAAACATTTCCACCATTGCATGGTATGAGGTTAAAGGATTAGTGCACTTTTTAAAAAACTTTGGCTGATAATTTACTCACCCTCATGTCATCCAAGATGTCCATGTCTTTCCGTCTTCAGTTCTTCAGTCCAGCTTCAAATGGCTTTAAACGACACCAGACGACGAATAAGGGTCTTATCTTGCGAAACGATCGGTCATTTAAAAAATAAATAAAAAAGTTTATAGTTTTATAATCACAAATGCTCTCCTTGCTCTGTTCTGTGATGCGCGTTCGTGATCCTGTTCGAACTCGTTCATCAAAATGAACAAATCTTTTTCAAATCAGAGCAAGCCGAGCATTTGTGCTTATAAAACTTAAACTTTATTATTTATTTTTTAAATGACCGATCGTTTCGCTAGATAAGACCCTTATTCATCGTCTGGTTTCGTTTAAAACCCTTTGAAGCTGCGCTGAAACTGTCATTTGGACCTTGAACCGTTTGGGGCCTATTGAAGTCCATTATATGGAGGAAAAGCCTGGAATGTTTACATCAAAAAACTTAATTTCTTTTCGACTGAAGAAAGAAAGACATGGACATCTTGGATGACATGGGGGTGAGTAAATTATCAGCAAAAGTTTTTTTAAAAGTGAACTACTTCTTTAAACAGCCCAGTCCTGCTGATGAGCGCTCGTTTCTACTGGACTACATTATCATGTGTTTGGTGCACATTATCATGGATTAGTTCAGCATTTAAGACATTATTGAAATACACTGGTCATTTATTTAGACTGCTGTTGTCCAGCTTGGTAAAAGTGAGGAAAAACATACTTGGATGTGCTTCGTTTCAGCCCTGAGAAGTAAAAACTGGGACGCAGCTGATGAGATCCACCGAGGCCTGATGGTGGATCATGTTTCTGAAGTCATTCAGTGGATGGTGGGAATCAAACGCCTCATCGCTGAAGCTCGAAGCCTGAACCCACAGCCAGGCCACAACTGCACCTCTGAAAACTCAGGTTTCATTCCAGAGTGATTTGTCTTAACTTATGTAAAGTTTTGTATAATCCATCTTTAAAAAAAAACAAAAACAAAACTTCCCATTTCCATCTAGTTCATCTAATATTACTTCTATTTTGTAGGGTGGTGTTGGGGAACAGTTCTTTTTGTAATTTTTCTTTGTATTTTGAATTTCTTTTTCTTTTTTTTGTTACACATGTAGGCATTAAGTATCTTACTACTGTATATAAAAATATGCTTTTAAAATAGGGTTGATTTCCAACTCTTTCAGCCCGAATAAAGCCCTCACTTTCACAGGCTCAACTGAGAAGGTGTCGAATTTGTACTATATATATATATATATAAACAGATTTGATCAGTAATGTTATAATGTGCAATAAAATTGTTGAAACCTAGCATACATTTTTTGGCAAAGGGTATGTTTTGCAATATGTGTGTCTCAATCAGCTCTGTAGTTTACTAGTCAGGGCACTGATTAGGGAGTCGGACATTCTCAATCGCGAAATCTCGCTCCCTAAAAGTCCCACAATGCACCGTGTGAAAACCAGGGAACATTGATGCTCTCAATAATTTAAAGCTCAATAATATTTTATGACTGTAAGTCATTCTCTTCAAAGGCTATTGAGCTTTTAAATATTGTATATTTTGTGTGTGATCATATACAGTAGTGAAAAACAGCAATATATACACATGATTTGACAGTTTATTTTAATAAAACATTTACATACATGAACACTTTACAGTTGGTTTTATGACTGTTAAATAATTGCTGTTATTACTAAAGTAATTACATGTAACGTGTAACAAGGACACTAAAATAAAGTGTTACCATGTAAGGTTAGAGTTAGTTTCATGTAATTATGTGTAGTTTGCTGTTATTACTGTAGTAATGTGTAACTACATCCACAACAAATACGCAATGACAACTATAACACTTTGTAAAGCACTTTTATTTATAAGCCCGGTTGCATTAGAGCCAAACTGCAAAAAGTACATTTTACTGAGAAAACAATTATCGCACCCACCCACTTTTAACAATAGAAACCGCATGCCTCAACAAAACACAGTATATACGTGAAACACTATCAAAAGATGCTGTTATGCCTTTAATAAACTGTGCTAAACAATCGAGAAGACAGAAACATCAAAGAGGCCAGCAGTAGCCGTTCACAATGAACCCTTGCTTTCCATGCATTTTATTTTTCAATTCCTAAATGTGTCTTTATAAAGAGGGAATCCTTGAAAAACTTTAGTTCTGTTATGAGAATTGAATAATAATAATTCAATCGTTCAATCGGTTTTCTGTTCATGGTATTATGTCACAAAGTCCAGCCTGATGAATAGCAGTTTTTATACAGCCATGGCCAAACGTTTCTATACAACCTTGTTTAGATCAAATAACAAAAAAATCATGCATACAGTCATCACATTAACATTCTTGTTTTACTAAATAAATACTAAGCAATATTTGACAAATCCGACTAATCAGCTCATACATAATTACTAGTAAAACGTAAATGGTTTAATAAATCGAAACATATATTAATCTGTGCATATAAGATGCAAAATGTGTTAATATACCTTACAAATCTTTAGATAAGACAGAAAGACTAAGTTGAATATCAGATATTCAATAATCCAATAGTCTGAATACAATATCAACAAGTTAAAACGCTATAGGTCGTTGAGCATCACTATGTCCACCTTATTCCTCGAATCATTTTAATAACTGTGATTCCATTGTACATGTTAATAAATATGCAAGCACAGTTGTGAGTGATTAACGCCTTCTGTTGTCAAGTGTTTTTAAAAACAACTTCAGTAGATAAGCACTTCCCTCACTGTTAACAACACCGATTATTGAGCGCTCTCTCTCTCTCTCTCTCTCTCTCACACACTCTCTCTCGGTCTCTCTCTCTCTTGGTGTCTCTCTCTCTCTCACTCTCTCTCTCTCACTCTCTCGGTGTCTCTATCTCTCTCACACACTCTCTCTCTATCTCTCTCTCTGTCTCTCTCTCTCTCTCACACACTCTCTCTCTATCTCTCTCTCTCTCTCGGTGTCTCTCTCTCACTCAATTCAATTCAATTCAATTCAATTCTCACACACACTCTCTCGGTCTCTCTCTCTCTCTCACACACTCTCTCTCACTCTCTCTCTCTCACTCTCTCGGTGTCTCTATCTCTCTCACACACTCTCTCTCTATCTCTCTCTCGGTCTCTCTCTCTCTCTCACACACTCTCTCTCTATCTCTCTCTCTCTCTCGGTGTCTCTCTCTCACTCAATTCAATTCAATTCAATTCAATTCTCACACACACTCTCTCGGTCTCTCTCTCTCTCTCACACACTCTCTCTCACTCTCTCTCTCTCACTCTCTCGGTGTCTCTATCTCTCTCACACACTCTCTCTCTATCTCTCTCTCGGTCTCTCTCTCTCTCTCACACACTCTCTCTCTCTCTCTCTCTCTCTCTCTCTCTCACTCTCTCTCTCTTTCTCTCGGTCTCTCTCTCTCTCTCTTACTCACTCTCTCTCTCTCTCTCTTTCTCTCGGTCTCTCTCTCTCTCTCTTACTCACTCTCTCTCTCTCTCTCTCACTCTCTCTCGGTCTCTCTCTCTCTCTCTCTCAGTCTCTCTCTCTCTTTCTCTCGGTCTCTCTCTCTCTCACACACTCTCTCTCTATCTCTCTCTCTCTCGGTGTCTCTCTCTCACTCTCTCAGTCTCTCTCACTCTCTCTCTCTTTCTCTCTCTCTCTCTTACTCACTCTCTCTCTCACTCTCTCTCTCTCTCTCTCTCTCTCTCTCTCTCTCTCTCTCTCTCTCTCTCTCTCTCTCTCTTACTCACTCTCTCTTACTCACTCTCTCTCTCTCTCACTCTCTCTCTCTCTCTCTCTCTCTCTCTCTCTCTCTCACTCTCTCTTACTCTCTCTCTCTCTCTCTCTCTCTCTCTCTCTCTCTCTCTCTCTCTCTCTCTCTCTCTCTCTCTGTCTCTCTCACAACATGCTCCCATTGAATTTGAATAGCCGTTAAGCCTAGACATCGAACAAACCTTTAAGAGCTTTTGTGACTTCAAGAGACTTCCTTTTGTTGTTAAAAGAAAAAATCCCTGAATCCTAAAATACAAAAGGAAGAACAAATACACCAGCTCTACTGGAAGAACTTTATCACGGAAAAGAAAAAAGGTCTCGCATGCAGATACTGTAGCCCCACAATGCACTGCAGCTCGGGACAGTGCCACCGTCAACGAACGGTTCGTTGAATGAGTCGCTCACCCCTCTTGATCCATCCGTTCGTGCAGTGCAGATTTTTTCTTCTTTTTTTTTGCGCCATCGATGCAGCTTTGATTTCAAGGGCTAAACGTATACTGAAATTCACTGTTGTTCAAGAGTTCTGGAGGACAAGCTGTTCATTGATATTCACATGAAAAACTCATTACAATATTCTTACCTAGCAGTTACACGTGTGGAATTATAAAGGTATGACTGTTTCTAATATCTAATATCTTTTTTGTTTAACAATAAATTAAAATTATACATGGGATTGTTACAATCGAGTTTTAAGACAGGCATAGGAGAGAGAGATTGAAAAACTAATGTCTAAATGTTTATTGATTAAAAAGCGCATATCTAGATACCGTGTCCTTTTTATAAAACGCAGGAAGCAGGATCTCTTTAGGAATGTAGTACTTGCTCCATCCTTGTCCCGAATATCTCATTTGTCCAAGCACACTTATGGTCGAAACATGGTGGCTAATTTTGTAAACATACCCAAACTACTGAAAAAATGAATACCACACAGCACAAAGTGGCTTCATCATAGTGTATCCATAAAGAAGTGTTCTGAGCAATGCGGAATAAATGCTGATGTGAATGTGATGACACTAAAGCCAATGAAGTTCAAGGAAAAGATGAGAAGCTCGGAGCTTGTACATCCTCAAGCGAGTGATCCTGCAACTGTGATGTTTTCAACTAAGACAGAAATAGAGAGTTAGGTCAGTATGCAAACTGCAACAGAGCCAGAATATTGTTATGAATATAATCCACAGCCCAGACAGCAACATCGTGTCGGCCCAGATCCGGCCCACATCTTGTACATGTGGGCCGGATCTGGGGTTTCATTTATAATCATTGCATACGCACAAAACAGGCCCTGAAAGAGGCGTACGCATAAGTTGTGATTCATACAAACAAACTTGACTGGAAAATTTGGCGACACCGATGTTGATCAGATGGACTGACAGTAGATGAAGGAAAACTGCTTTAAATCTTCATTATGAGTCCTAATCATAAATGCAGTGCATGTTCACGATAACAGTTTAAATGCAAAAAATATTGATTTTAACTGTTTTACATCTGATATACACATTTAGATTAAATATGCCATTCTCATTAATGGAGTTAAGCACTTAAATTACATGAAATCATTACTGAGGCAAGAAGTTACAACATTTTTTAGATTCTAATAAATAATATTTGTAGTGGATGCGATGCTTTTGAACACGTTTCCTGTGGCATACTGTGTTTTAATGTTTTAACTACAGTGAGGATTGATTAGCGCATGATAATAGCAGAACTGAGAAAATATTTTCACGCAAATAGTGATCAATAATGCACAATAAGGCCTATCTGTCTCCATAAAAAATATGAAGCAATTAGAAATACTATTTGGCCAGTGGAAAAGATTGCGAAAACTCTCTGAAGTGCGTTTTAATTCTATACTATTTAATTTATTTATTCAAAAACAAGGCAAGGCTACTGAATGGTTTTTAGGAATGTAATGTGACGCTCAGCAGTATCTAATATTTTCCTAATGTCTTGTACCGTTAAACATATCGCATGGATGAATATGCATATGCAAATGATATGCAGATGAGGTTCTGCATAGTAAAACGAGACCTGAAAATTAAATTTCCAATTAAAACTGTTGTAAATTTTGAATTCTTAAAAGTCTTGTAAAAAAGACACTTAAGTAAAAAGTAAAAAAAGCGAACTTGGAAAAAAAAAGTTATGTTCTAAAAAAAGTTTTTTTGATGCTGAACAATACAAACGTGACTATTTAATTTTCGACCATTTCTATTTTCAAATCAAGTCCATAATAATAATAATAATAATAAATTTTATTTATATTGCGCTTTTCTTGTACCCAAAGCGCTACAAGTACAGTACAAAAGTAAATGCATTAAAAATTAAGATAAATTAACATACACCAATTAAGACACAAATACCTTCTTAAAAAAGATGGGTTTTTAACAGTTTCTTAAAACTCGTTAATGTTGTAGCATTCCTAATCGTTAAAGGAAGTGCATTCCACAACCTGGGGGCTGCCACAGAGAAAGCTCTTTCACCCATCGTTTTCAGTCTGCAAGAAGGCTGTTTCAGTAGAAAAGAGTGGGCGGAGCGCAAAGATCGAGAGGGCATATATGGCGTAATCAAATCACATATATATGATGGTGCAGTTCCATGTACAGCTTTATATGTTAAAATAAGAGTTTTAAAATCAATACGGGCATGTACCGGAAGCCAATGCAGGTTCCTAAGCACACCAGAGATATGCTGACGAAAAGGAGTATGTGTAATCTTTGATTACATGGAAAAAGTCCATGATTTTCTTTTTTGTGTTCACAGACCAGGTGTGAAAACTTTTACCAAGTTTCGTACCATTCCGATGAAGTACATTTTTTGGTTCAAAAATGACCGAAGAGCACCAGAGATTTAAAGATTTTTTTTTTTTTAGATAATGATCATTCGTTTGCCAATGAAAATGAACAAGAATACACTCAGTGCCTTTGCACCTCTGATGCCTTGTTCCCCGATGATGAATGAATTCTGACACGTCTTACCTGACTCTTATTTAGTGATGGCAGACGGAGAGCCTGAGCGATGGAAATGGACTATCTGCCACTTGCCGTCTTTACGATGCCAGATTCGCGTCTCCTCTGACTGGGCGGTGCATGGCATCCCGTTCGTGTCGAGATACTGCGTGATACGAATGTAGGCGATACAGGCGGCGTCCTCTCCGATCAGATGGATGTGAGGGTTCAGGATGGTAGTGTGAACCGGCTTGCTGTTCTTTGACCACACTGTTCAAACGCAAACAAACAAAACACCTTTTTTCATGTAAATATCTGTAGAGAGGAGCTACATACTACATGGATAGAGATGCTTGGAGGCTCTGAATCTTCAGAGTGTGCAGTGTAATTAACCTTAGCGCAATAACCCTAGTTTTTTCGCCCTTTAAATATGAATGGGAAAAGAGAACGCAAGCGCTCCCTTTTCACACAGAACTTGATTTGTGAAAATAACTGTAAAAATACCACTTGCCTCGAAGGTCTTTGAAACAATGCAGAACTTATGCCACAAAGCATGTTTCAACAACATGATATTACTGACAAAATAAAAACATGGATTTGTGCATAATGCACATGATCTGACACGCACTGACTTTAGTTTAGCTTTGAATGCAACTTTGAAACACAACATTGAAAGACTTTGATAGATATTGATTAATGACCGTGGGCTTCTTGAATGTGATCCAGTCATTGTAATCCGAGAAAGAAAGGCTTCTACACCCCAACATATGGTGACACAATAGTAGGCGTAGTGAAGTATACAAAAGAGTCTTATATACTGGATATTTTCTTATTTCTTATTCCAAATATTGCGAATCATTGTCTGGATGTCACAACTGAACACCGCATTACACACTGCTTTGATAAACTAGGCAGAAGTTATTTGGAAATTTCATTTATTCATAGTCATATAGGTATACGTTTCATCTTACAGTTTTCAAAGTAGAAGCGATGGAAGTCCAGGCCCTCCACCAGGTTTCCCAGAGCCTCGGGCTCAAACGCCGTAACGCTGGGATCACACATCTTCCTGTGCACAAACATCACTTACTGGATCACTCACTACACAAACACTGGCTCAAATATACAAATACACAGAATTATTTGAAGTGATTTGATCATTTAACTGGCTAAAGCATTATCGTCCTGCTGCATGTCTCGGATACAGCCAACTAATATGATAATATATCATATTGAATAAAGTCTACTTGACATCATTGACCTCTTAAAAACTTCATTTTATAACCAGCCCATGAAACTTCAGACAGGAAAAGAGATCCAGCACTGCAAAAAAAATGTTGTCTTGTTTCCAGTCATCAAACATTTCTTAAATCAAGATGCATTTACTAAAGTAGTAAAATAATTAGATATTAAGTCTTATTTTCTGGGGAAATAAATAAAAAAAAGTGAGTTTTTGCTTAAAATAAGCTAAAGTATCTGTCAATGGGGTAAGAAAAATAATGTTGTTTCTGTTTAAATTAAGATTATTTTTCTTAACTCATTGGCAGACATTTTTGCTTTTTTTAAGCATCAACTCACTTAATTTTTATTTATTTACCCAGAAAACAGGACATCATATTTTGTCATTTTACTCTAGTAAATGCATCTTGATTTAAGAATTTTTATATATTTGGACTGGAAATGAGACAAAAATACTAAGTAAGAAAAGCTTTTTTTTGCAGTAAGAACATCTGGAACGTAGAAACGATATCTCTCTCATAAGCATGACAGGAGGCCATCTGCTTTTTAACATCACAGTTTTTTATTAAGTTACACAAGTTTAAGTGAGCCCAATCTCTAGTACTGCGTATCCATAGCACAAGTTCATGCTTTCATTTTGCATGCTCTTTATACGCAGAAATGACCTTTTACATGCATCTGATATGCATTTTTTTACCACACATGATATGCACTTTTTGCATGCATATAATACAGACAATACACACTCAACCAATTCTATACAACGGGTACATTTTACATACAAGATGCAGGTAAAATATTACTTCTGCGTATAAAGAACATACCAAATAAAAGCATGGACTGATGCTATAGATACGCAATGGCAGGAGATCGTGTTGGTTTATGTTTACTTCACCGATTTAACTTTATAGCAGTGTTTGACATATTTTACATATTTGTCCTTTTATAGACAGTGTATTTAATCTTTGTGATTACACTTTGTTTTACAGTACATGTACTTACAGTGTATTTACCCAAGAAAGTACTGGTAATATAAGGTAACTACATGGGTTAAGGTTAGGTTTAGGGATAGGTTCAGGGTTAGTACCTAGTTATAAGTTACCCAATTATTGTAATTGCTATAACAAGTACATAGTATGTAAATGCGGAAAAGGACTTTAAAATAAAGTGCTACCGTTATTGTTATATATGCATATGTTTTATGTGTTATATGTATAGCTATCATCCCCAGTCTCCACTACAGTACATTCATATTTAATGATTAGCAAATGCAAATGTTGAAGGACTGGATGAAAAACAAATGGTGCCCAGACTCACGTGTAATTCTCGAAGTCTCCATTACTGATGGCTTCAATGAGTTGCTCAGTTACTTTAATGATTTCTTGCTTCCTCACTGCAAAGGAGAAAGATGCGTATTTTAGAGGTGGTTTTCAGTGGCGCAGTTTATGTTAGATCCCACTGTATAAGGGCAATTTTCTTTAAATTATTATTTACACTTAGGTTCCCTTATTGAGTAGAAATTGAAATAAGTATAATCATTATCTTTGCTTAGTATGTCAAGTTTGATAAAAGTACCTGATTAATAAATGAATGCGTAACCAATAATAGTCAATAAAAGTGACAACAGAAGGTTACTCTTTATTCCGATGGTCCACTTTAGAAATTCGAACAACTACTAATAAGTAACTTGTCAACTACATGTCAATCGTCTCTAATTAGAGTATTAGTAGACTGTTAGGTGTTAGTAGAATAAGTTGAAATGTATTTGCAAAGTTACTTAGTTAGTTAGTAGAATGTCTAAAGTGGACCATCGGAATAAAGTGTTTCCAGTTAGAATAAAAAATGCATCTATGAATAATCAGACCTAATGTCATTGAGGTCATGTGTGTTTATGCTAATATGAGAGGAAAGGCTACAACTTGTGGTTACAGTTTGCAAAACTGTGGAAATTCGAAATTAAGATTAAGGTTTTATGAATATGTTGGCACGATTTGCTAAAATGAGAAATGGAACAGTTTACCAGTGTGTGAGCACACCTGAGAACAGATTACATGATGGCAGAGGCTATTTACACCTAATGCATCATGATTAATGTTTTCGTTGAGCACAGGGTCATTTTCAGTGTTCGTGGACCTGTAAGTATTCTATCACCACAATGATGATGTGTGTTGAATGGACGGGTATATGCAAATGAGAACTGCATCATGAAGTCAGGATGGGGCTTATTTCAAAACAAGACATTTTTGGATGGATGGATTTACGGATGGATGGATATACAGATGGGTATACGGATGGATGGACATACGAATGAATGGATGGATGGATGGATGGATATACGGATGGATGGATATACAGATGGATGGATGGCTATACGGATGGATGGATATACGAATGGATGGATGGATGGATATACGGATGGATGGATATACGAATGAATGGATGGATGGATGGATGGATGGATATACGAATGATTGGATGGATGGATGGATATACGGATGGATGGATGGATATAAGAATGATTGGATGGATGGATGGATGGATGGATAGATGGATAGATTTGTAGTCTCACCTCTAGTATCCTCATCTTCAATGGTGGTGTTAGTACTCTCTGATGATTCCTAGAAAGGATAGGATTCAGGGTTTTATTGTTAATTTCAAAGCCAGGATCACATAATGCAAGATCATAGTTGACCAGCTGCTTTCTCTGTGACGTCAAGAAAGAAAGAGTTAGTGAAAATCAGGTGTCAAGCTGCTGACTTGACAGCAGTCCTGCAATAATGAATGTGTCAGATTTGCGTCAACTTTACAGATGTGATGTAACATCAACATCAGCAAAAAGAAAGTCCAGCTCCATGGCAGCCATGTTTTGCTCATTGTTAGGTTGCCTTTAAAGGTTGCCAGTTGTGGCAGATTGTCAACAGGATGGAGCCTGTTTCACACTCACCATCAGCTGGGTGCTGGAACTGGACTTCCTTTTCTGGAAGAAAAATGAGAAGAGGTTAGACAGGAACAAACACTAAATTGACAAAGGGAGATGAGAGGAACAGCCGTGAATATGTGAATAAAGTCTAAAATAGTCCTCCTCAAATTTAGTCCACCTTAAATTTTGTGTCTATTCCTTGGCTTATAAGGCTTAAGGGAGCACTTGTATGAGTATCTGTAGTGCTAATATACCTGGTTTTATGATGAACTTGTTTCAGTATACATTTTTGCAAAATATGAAATAATCTACAGCAGGTAATACCACTGTAGTTTACAGGTGAAATGCCACTACTGGCCATTGAGTCCAAATAGATTGGGAGATTTTCAGTAACTAATTATGTATATTTCAGTTTGTTCCCTATGGTTTTAGAAAACTTGGAATATAGCGCACACTTTTGTATTGAAAAGAGAAGCCTGTGTGTATAATGGATTTTATTTTGTACGAAGTGATAATGGATTTCTGGAGGAGGGTGGGATAGGAAGGTCTAAGGAAGCCCATGGTGGCGCAGGCGGAAGAAGTAACCATGGAGTAGCAGGAGGGATGGCCAAGGGATCGATTAGGCAAGGTGGAGCTAAGGGATTGATAAGTCAAGTTGGAGCCAAGGGATCGATTAGGCAAGGTGGAGCTAAGGGATCGATAAGTCAAGGTGGAGCCATGGGATCGTTTAGTCAAGGTGGAGCCAAGGGATCGATTAGTCAAGGTGGAGCCAAGGGATAGATTAGGCAAGGTGGAGCCAAGGGATTGATTAGGCAAGGTGGAGCCATGGAATCGATTAGTCAAGGTGGAGCCAAGGGATCGATTAGTCAAGGTGGAGCCAAGGGATCGATTAGTCAAGGTGGAGCCAAGGGATCGATTAGACAAGGTGGAACCAAGGGATCGATTAGACAAGGTGGAGCCAAGGGATCGATTAGTCAAGGTGGAGCCAAGGGAACGATTAGTCAAGGTGGAGCCAAGGGATCGATGAGGCAAGGTGGAGCCAAGGGATCGATTAGTCAAGGTGGAGCCAAGGGATCGGTTAGTCAAGGTGGAGCCAAGGGATCGAGTAGACAAGATGGAGCCAAGGGATCGATTAGTCAAGGTGGAGCCAAGGGATCGATTAGTCAAGGTGGAGCCAAGGGATCAATTAGGCAAGGTGGAGCCAAGGAATTGATTGGACAAGGTGGAGCCAAGGGATTGATTAGTCAAGGTGGAGCCATGGAATTGATTAGTCAAGGTGGAGCCAAGGGATCGATTAGTCATGGTGGAGCTAAGGGATTGATTGGTCAAGGTGGAGCCATGGAATTGATTAGTCAAGGTGGATCCAAGGGATCGATTAGTCATGGTGGAGCTAAGGGATTGATTGGTCAAGGTGGAATCATGGGCTTGGAAGGCTGAGGTGGAGCCAATAGGGTTGAAACTTGGAGGCCACCACTCTGAGACCACGGTGGATCTGGGTGACCAGGAGACCGTATTCACGTCTGTGGAGCTGGTGGAGGAGGAGCTGGATGGAACTAGAGAGTCTAACAAGCTGGATGGGACTGGAGGAGGAGAAACAAATTAAGGGTGAGTTGTAGGTTGGGAACTAACTCATGGGAGGACAGGTTAATGAGCGCTGATACGGCCTCTGCCTCTAGCTGAGGGTTCGTGGTGGGTGTGGGCTCTTCAACTGCACTATATATGGTGTATTTCAAGGTCCCTTCTAGTATTAAAAAAGTTCTGACTTCGGTACCAAGTCGGTACTGGAATTTAAAAAATGTGACGATACCTGCATTTCCCTCTAGCATTTTGAGCAGTGTTGAACGGATTCTTAAACACTTCTGTTTCACCATTGTGTTGACGCACTCAACATATATGTCTGTGATTTGCTACAATGAACAACAATGACATCTTTGACGCTCTTCACCGAGCGCTTACACAGATATACACGGGAGCGTTTAAAAACAGGCGTCTAGCAGCGGATCCCTAATATATCCGCTGATAGACGCAAACTCTCCCTTGTGTATCTAAGTGCTCGATGAAGAGCGTCAAAGATATCATTGTTGATCAGTGTAGCCAATCACAGACATATATGTTTAGCGCGTGAACACAATGGCCAATCAGAAGTGTTTAAGAATCCGTTCAACACTGCTCAAAATGCTAGATGGAAATGCAGGTATCGTCACATTTTTTAAATTCCAGTACCGACTTGGTACCAAAGTCATTACTTTTGACAACTCTAGTTCCTACTGAGGTTGAATTTTGGATGTAAATAAAAAATGTGGGGTAGCTTTAGGGGTGGGACTAGGAGATTTTTTTTTTGATAAAACATTATTTAGAGATATGTGCGTCTTTCTCACTTTATTAAAGCCTCCTCTGTACTGGAAAACATAAAACCACTGTAAGCACCACTTTAAGATGTGATTCAAGTGATGTAGGGCCTTTAAATCAATGACCATTCTGGGCAGATTGGGCACAAAACTTGATGACTTGGGTTTTTCCCCATCAATTTGTCATGGAGGTCAATGACTTTTTGACAAATCACCCTCAGACTGTTAGACTAGGCCCTCACACTCAGCATAGCACATGGCTATGTGCTGAGCCCCCTTCTCTTTGCTCTCTACACTCATGACTGTGTCCCCACCCATCCCACAAACACCATTATTAAGTTCACAGATGACACAACAGTTGTTGGACTTATCCCAGGAGAAGATGAGACAGCTTATAGGAACGGAGTCCAAAGATTGGCAGTTGTGTGCTCGGACAATAGTCTCATATTGAACTCTTTAAAAATAAAATAACTCATTATAAAATTCTAGAAGAGCAGCACACTTCTCAAGCCTTTATATATTAACAGGGACTGTGGAATTGGTCCCTGCTTTCAGGTTTCTGAGCATACATATCTCCGCAGATCTCTCCTGGGCTACCAACACCACCGGAGTAGTCATGAAGGCACAGCAGAGACTCTGTTGACACACTGCATCTCTGTGTGGTATGGCAGCTGCTCAGCAGCCGACAGAAGAGCCCTCCAGAGGGTCATCAGTACAGATCATCGGATGCCCACTTTCCTGACTGGAAGACTTATTCAGCTCTCGTTTTTTTAAGTAGAGCAGCTACCATACTGAATCCTAACATATCATTCTACTATGACCATGGATCCGTTTGTCCGGCTGTCCTCTGGTAGGCATTTCAGGTACAGAGTATCACGGACATACAGACTCCAAATCCAGACTTAGCGCCTCCCATAGGACCCCCATACGGTTCAGAAATTATGCTCCAAAATATCAGAAAATCTTTTCTCTTTTTTCCACAGAAGTGGCACAGATTCGCTGATTAAGTCCTTGTGCCTGTGTAGCGAGCAAAAATACCAATCTTTCTTCAGAGGCAGTGGCATCAAGAGCTGCCACAATTGCAGTTAAAGACAAAAATCATTTAACAAACCAGTTTACCTTTGCTTACAGGATGAAAGGAGGTCCAAAGTGGATGTATGGTGCTGTCAGACAAAGAATTGGAGGACAGGAATTTAATCTCACACAGCAACATAGTCCTGGCCCAGATCCGGCCTACATCTGGTACACGTTGAATGCACATGTACCAGATGTTTGCCGGATCTGGGCTGACACTATGTTGCTGTCTGGGATATGATATGGTAGAAATAGTGAAAGTAGAACGCTATTCCAAAATCAGCTGTGATGTTTTGTTCCTGTGTGTTTTCAATAAATCGGTTATGTGAATGATTCAACGACTCACTCACAAACACACACAAAAACAGTCAAAAGTGGAGTGAACTGTTGTCTATGATATAATATAATATAACATAACGTAAATAACATGCGTAATAAAGTTACCCATTGTGTAAATTATAGGCTTAAATCTGATTTCCACCCTACCTTCACACCATCTGTCTTCTTGCTGACGCCACTCTTTCCTCCTGAAGAGACAAAGAAAAAGAGCGAAATTGCTATAAGAAAGGGCACAAAAGCCCAGAAAAGCATAGTGAGAGGCATAGCACCGCTCTGCTCTGTTCTCCAACTTAAGTTTGGCTCTGGAGATCTGTTGACTTTTTAAAATAGGTGCTGGGAGTTTCCAGCATACATAATCACACACCCACACTCCAGGAACTGCTCACTTTAATGGCTGCTCAAAACAAACAAATAATCAGGAACAGTGAGCGAATACGAAGTGTTAAACCAATTTAATTAAAAAACGAAACACATTAGAGAATAATGAAGAAAACCACACAAGATATAGTCCAAAAATGGATGATTCGCGATTGCTGAAATTAGTCAGACTTTTATTGAAACTATTATTAGATGGGTATTTTCTCGCCTTCTATAGGAAACTAGAATTATCAGTCTTGGTCATGCTTGACCTACGTCTCAGTCTGAATGTTCTCATTGAATAACAGACATAGACAGAGGTACTAAACACTAAAAGTGCACTGCTGACTCAAGCCAGTATGTTTCCATTGAACATTATCTTAAGTAGTGGAGAATGAGCGCTCTGGATAAAAATAGACCGAATGTGATGAATGATCAAGAGTGTTTGGGAGTGATAGAATGGCCTATGCAAAAGCTACGGCTGCTAAACTTGAACAGGTGGAGTTATCTATTTTAGTTTAGACACCGCTGACCTTTTACAGACCCTCACCCGAATGACATACATTCCCACAAGGAACAGAATACTTAAAAAAAAAGAAAATAATTTCTTATTCAGTAGAATCTGTGGCATCTACTACATGATCACTTTAGACTTCTTTTTGTTGATCCTGGAACAACATTCCTGCTGGAAAATTCAATCCTAACCCTATCTCTACCCCTAAACCTAACCATAAGTTATTCCTAAAATCAGAGGGAAATGATAGATGAATAACACTGCTGTAGAAGCACATAACCCTGGTTTTCAACCTGAAATTGACATGAACTGTAAACGTGTCCCTCAAATCTGATTGGTTGTTTGAAATGTTGTTCAGGATGTTGAAATCAGTGAAAACAGTGAAATCAGGTTCTGCTTCACCCCATGATCTTCTACTATTGGAAAACATTTTTAATGGACATGCATGGTGCCTGTCCACATAAATAAAACATTATATAAATGCAGCTTCACATTACAACAATGTGACTCAAAAATAATTAATTTCACGGGATTGTGACTTTAAGGTGCGCTCACATGTACCTTTGTGAGGCAAAATTCTGTGGGTGCAATTAAGTCATCTCAAATAGGAAGGGACACCTGAGGCGAAAAATGTCCCTGCATGGATTTCCCATTGGATTCAAGATGCTTGAATGTAAATTCTCATATAAAGCTGCTTAGTTAGGAAGTGACATCTGAATAAGCAATTCTTCACTATGACACCATGAAACTATTTTGCCTGTGAAATTTTTAAGTTTGACTAATGTGCACTTACACCTGAAAAATTGAGAATGTATCTTAAGAAAAACTTCTTGTCATTCAAACCCCATCCTCTACTGTAGCAATTGCAAACTGGTCCCCAGACAACAAAGAGACAAAGTGTCATCCCTGATCCGGTCCACATCTGGAACGAGTGGAATCCACAAGTACCAGATGTGGCCCGGATCTGGGCCGACACTATGTTGCTGTCTGGGTCATGTTCCATATTTGGGTTTACATATGGCGAGAGGATTACAGATGCTGGGTTTTTGAGGTCATGCCAGTGGTGAAGGTCTATGCCTGAAGCAATAAGTTAAAGGAACATGCCACAGTTTTTTGAAATAGGGGTTATTCACCATCTCCCCTACATTTAGATAGGTGGGCAAACGCATTTTTGTCTCAGTCCATGCATTATCTTTATCTGGCAGCGCCGCCGCTAGCTTACCTTAGCATAATGAATGGAATCCTTTGTTGTCGGATAACATGTCATGAATAAAAGTGATTAAACCCCCCCCCCCCCCCCCCCCCCCCCCAAAAAAAACGAATTACTTCTTGTGGTCTGCGTACTCACAACGAGTACAAATAGCAATGCAGATTAAGACTAGGCGATTTCCTAGGCAGAGATTGACTTGGGACTATTTTGGGGTGAAGCACAGGCGAAGCACTGCTACTTGGGCGCAGAAATATCACCCAACACCTGAAATCCCCTAACTTCCATCACAGTTATTAGTTATTAGGTAAATATTAGCTGGCTATTTTTCCTACAGTAGACATAGTGAATGGCGATGAACATTTTGTGAGAGACGAAGAGGGTGACTTCTCAGACAGTCAAGATTCAGAACCATACCTCTACGAACCCGAGTTTTCAGAAGAGGAGCTGCATGCTTTGGGAATAGACCGACAGGAGGAGGAGGTTGCGATCGCTCAACAGCCTGAGGACGTGAGGATGAGAGCCAACACGAACTGGTGGTGTGTGTGTGTGGGAATATGCCAACCTATAGACCAATTTCTAGCCGACGTCACAATTACGTCACGGCGCTAGCTGGAGGCAAAACAAAGGGAAAACTGCAGGCGGCCTATACAAACCAGCATACATTCGGCTACATAATAAGAAGCTTAAATTACTATTATTATTATTAAATGTCATCTTGTTGTGTTGTTGGATGCAAGAATCAATGAAAAATGAATATGCTGTATCTGGAATTTTTATTTCTAGAAAATATTCACATCATTAAAATTGCACCGTAATGTCACTCTTTACATTGACGTCTTCTTGGCGCTGGCTAGGCAGAACTGCGGACGTACCACACAAGTCTTGTACATGACCATTCATCACATAGTTATAGGCATCTAAAGATTTATATGACCCCAGTATGTCTTTACGCTCGGTTTCTCTATCGGATAGGTGTAGGACTGAGCCAAGCGTTAACGTTAATCCTGTCAGATCGTCCATCCATTGCCTGAGCGTGTACGGGTCAGCTAATCTGGTTCCGTCTGTTAAAATTAACTTTTGCAAATAACAATCGCGGTCCTGGACAGTGAGTGACCTTGCACATTAAGATAAAATCGGATTTTCTCCAGTCATTGTTAAAAAACAAGCTAACAAAACTTGCAAACTAACGTTAGGGAAGCGGCCAGAGGGATCGTTCTGCAACCACCTAAGCTCCGCCCACAGAAAAACGTCACCATGTTTACCAACTGAAAAGGGGTCTATGCCGACTGAGATAGTGTCTGTGCTGTGACGAGTGGGACAAGGCACTGCCATCGATGACCAGGCTCAACGTGGCAGATCAAGATGAGCGTGCCCGCAGTTGTGTCACAGCTATCTAACTTGCATGATATCTCTGCGCCCAAGTAGCGTTAGCAGTGCTTCGCCCACAAGAATTAATTAGTTTTTTACATTTTTTAGCACTTTTACTCCCAACATGCTATCCGGCAACAAAGGATTTCCATTCATTATGCTAAGCTAAGCTAGCGGTGGTGCTGCCAGACTAAGACAATGCATGCACTGTATGCTCAAAGCTGCTTTGAAACAATCTGTATTGTATATAGCGCTATATAAATAAAGGTGACTTGACTCTGCACAATTCATTTACTGTATTAGAAATGAAAGTTTCTTTCTACCTTGATCTTGGACATTAGGCACCATTGTTAAGCATGTTTGGATAGTTAGTCTGGACTGCTGTGTGTTTCTGCACACTTCTTCTAGCATCACTCGGACAGTTCTTGGACTGTGTTTGATAAGCTGACATGGCTTGGACAGATATGCCAATGATTAGAATTTGTTTGTTCAATTTTCCAAATGCTTGCAAATGGCCGGACTCATAACCATCAGCCATCTTTCAGTAAAGGGCCTCGAACACAACAAGATTTTCAAGCATCTCTACAAACCTTCATTGCAACCTGAATCAAAACATTTCCAGTGTATGATAGCGTTGTTTCTGATCATGACATACTCATACACACTCATTTCACACAGGGTAGAAACAAAAACAGCAGATAACAGAAATATAATATTTCGAGTCACCTGAGAAGTTTCTGGTCGCCAGCATAGTAGTGAGAATAGCTCCCTGAAGGCAAAAACACAGGATCTTTTAGCAAACATTCCTCAGTAACAGTGGTGTTTTGTTATCAGAGTTACAGTATGCAAAATTCAGAATTTATGATTCGGCTCCCCTTTAAAACTCCAGTAGGTAACTTTTGTAAACAAATATTTGTTAAAACTCTCATTATGTCCTGAAAGTAGAATATGAGACAGATAATCTGTGAAAAAATCAAGCTCCTCTGGCTCCTCCATGTGGTCCTATTGCCATTTGCAGAAATACACCGCTCCCGGTCAGAAACAACCAATCAGAGCCAGGAGGAATGTCTTAGCAGTGTCAATCACGCTCGTGTACGCGCTGATCACCCCTCTCTTGCACAGCGCGATCGCGTACCGTCGTTCGTGACTCTCCTGTTCGAACTCGTTCATCCAAATGAACTAATCTTTTTTCGAGTAATTTCGTTCATTAAACGAACGAATGACTCGAAAAAAGATTTGTTCATTTGGATGAACGAGTTCGAACAGGATCACGAACGTGCATCACAGAACAGAGCAAGGCGAGCATTTGTGCTTATAAAACTTAAAGTTTTTTATTTATTTTTGAAATGACAGATCGTTTCACTAGATAAGAGCCTTATTCATCGTCTGGTATCGTTTAAAACCCTTTGAAGCTGCGCTGAAACTGTCATTTGGTCCTCGAAACGTTTGTGTCCTATTGAAGTCCATTATATGGAGAAAAAGCCTGGAATGTTTTCATAAAAAAACTTAATTTCTTTTCGACTGAAGAAAGACATGGACATCTTGGATGACATGGGGGTGAGTAAATTATCAGCAAAAGTTTTTTTTTAAAGTGAACTAATCCTTTAAGATTATCTTACTAGCTATTTATAACTTATAGAAAGAGTGCAACCTTATAAAGTTCCATGCAAAATACATAATGATTTGAGGACCAAGTTTATAGTCAAAGTATGGGCAGGCCATAGTCAATGTAAAGCATATTGTTGATGTTTCGTCCCTATTAGTGAATGTTCCATAACTGTTTATAATCCGCCGTCATCGGTGGTCCTGCTTACTAGCCTGCGCGTTCACGGCAGGCTCCGCTGTGGGGGAGGAGCTGTGGGGGAGGAGCTGTGGAGGGAGGAGCTGTGGGGGAGGAGCTGTGGGGGAGGAGCTGTGGAGGGAGGAGCTGTGGGGGAGGAGCTGTGGAGGGAGGAGCTGTGGAGGGAGGAGCTGTGGGGGAGGAGCTGTGGGGGAGGAGCTGTGGGGGAGGAGCTGTGGAGGGAGGAGCTGTGGAGGGAGGAGCTGTGGAGGGAGGAGCTGTGGGGGAGGAGCTGTGGAGGGAGGAGCTGTGGAGGGAGGGCTGTAGTGCAGCAGAGAAAGGGGGTTGGACCTGTAAGTTGTGCTTGTTCAAATTTTCAGGCTAAGTCAACATTTTCTCAAAACTCCCTACTGCAGCTTTAATTTGCAAGTAGGAATTTGAACGGAATTGGCTTTTAAAACTTTTTTTTTTTCGTAAAACTTTCAAACAAGATCATTGACAGTAACATAGTGTCGGCCCAGATCCGGCCCACATCTGGTATACGTGGAATCCGCATGTACCAGATGTGGCCCGGATCTGGGCCGACACTATGTTGCTGTCTGGGATTTGTCAAGCCAAACTAGACAAACTTTATTTTCAGGTAATTTTTCTTTTTTTTACTTCATTTTTATTTGTACTTCAGACATTCAAATTCTGCATCTTGTATGCTACCTCAGCTAGAAATTGATTTGGAATTCAAAAGGCTTTTTGGAATTCCATTTGGAACTGTTAAGGATTCCAAATGACCTAGTTTTCACCCAACTTGAATTAAAGTGGAATAATATTTATTGTTGATGGAACAACCCTTCACTCTAAAAAAAGATGATTCTTTAAAGGTTCTTTATATGTAGTAACAATTCTATTCAGAACCGTATCATCATGAAGAACCCTTTATATGCTGAAATGGTTCTTTGTGTTAGAGTTTAGGGTGCTTTTTTCCTTTATTTTTTATTAATATATACAAATAATATTATTAATATTAATAATATGAAGATACTAGCATACTAATATTAATGAAAATATGTTATTTATAACACCATTATGGCCCTATATAGCACTTTCAAAGCAAGGTCCTTTATGGAAAAATGGACTTTATGGTCCTTATGAAAAGGGTTCTGCCATTGATATAAGTTCAAAGAATTAAAGCTAAAATACAAACCAAAGAATCCTAATTTAGTGTTGTGGGGTTCAAACCTGCAACTTTTTGGGTGCCAGCCCAGATCTTTACATCCTTCTAATCATTCTAAACAGAGTCAATGCGAACTCACAGTACGAGAGCGTCTTGCAGCCTTATATAAACTTACCTTAAGCTTCCTTCTGGCATTGAACTTCTTCAAACATTCAACAGTCTCCTGTCTATGCATGCAAGATGCAACAGTGGATCGATGCTAAAAGCAAAAAGAGGCAAGGTAAAACAAGAGGATAGGTAGAAATACATTAATGAGGCATTTTTCTCAAGTTACAATAAAAGATGCATGTATGTTGTACAGTCCTGATGGACAGTCATGAACTCACTGAGATCCACGGGTGCTTGAGCACCTCCGCAGCAGTGATGCGTTTAGCTGGGTTGATGGTCAGCATCTTATTAATAAGATCTTTTGCCTCAGGAGTGACCGTGTCCCACTCAGGTGAAGGAAACTGTGGGTGCAAAAAGTATGAATCAGACACACATCATTACTTCTGGCATTATCATAAACACTATACTATATGAAGGACGCTTTCACTGACATCATAGGCGCCAGCTTTAATTTGCTGATAGAGTCTATGTTGGTCTTCATCCCAAAAGGGTGGGTATCCAACCAGCAGAATGTAGAGAATCACACCTAAAGAAGAAATTAAGATGGATGTTAAAAAACTTTAAGCTTTAATCCATGCAATATATATAATCTATGCTATAGAGCAAGGCACTTAATACAAGGTATAAGGAAAGACCAAGGAGAGTTGTAACTTTTATTTTTGACTATGTGTCTCATATGTATGTACTTGTTGAGCATTTAACATCTTAAGTCCCCTTGTCGTAAAAATCCAGCTTTTAATGTTGTTAAATCTATGTGGTCTTTTTAATGTGCTTTAAGACAAACCATGTGTAAATGCATAAGTCGACAGCATTGCTGAGTATTTCCTCCTTAAAACTGCAGTGAACCAAAGACAGTCTCAAAAACACGGTTTGAAATCGCTGGTGTTTCTGACGTCACAAACTACCTTGTAACCAATCAGATCAACGTGTGATCGTCAACGAGTGGATCTCTGAGCTGAGTGAGTGAGTGGAGGCGGGGCTCATTTGCATATTCATAGAATAGCGTATACTATTATTATAATTGTGAAAGATTCAACCATGCATGCACTCTTAAAAATAAAATATATCTAAAAGCATGTTTTTGTAACAATGCCATAGAATAACTATTTTGGGTTCCCCAAAGAACCATTTAGCGAATAGTTCTTAAAAGAACCATTTTTTTTTCTTAATGGGAAGAACATTTTAAGAACTTAAAGAAAATGTTTCCACTATAAATAACCTTTTGTGGATTCATGGATTCCTATATTCCAATAAAGAACCTTATTGTTAAGAGTGTATGTTTCATTTAAAAAAAAAAAAAGACCTTGTAATTTTTAATCAAAATCTAATAATTTAGCCCTTCTATAAAATGGCAGACTTCTCTCTGGTGAAGTATGCAAGACTTCCTCAATCATTTAGTGTGCTTAAACCTGCACCTGCAAGCTCACGTTCATCTGCCTCCACTTTAGCATCCACATCTCAACATCCAATCAACAACTAATACATAGAATCAAGTTCCTGCCCTACATTTGTCTTTTTTAATAAGCTGTTAAACTCCAATGTAGGGCAAAATATGAAATAAAAGATCTGTCGCCACTTCCATTTCATTGCAACTTTAAGAATTCAGAAACTTTTGTTCGTAGTGACACCGGTGGCTGTTAAGTGAACTGCAGCCAGCAATTTATTTCTCGTGCTCATACACACACTTCACAGTGACACGAGCGAACCTCGGCCAAATCAGTGATGTAACGTACAAGAGACTGAACATGATTCAAGGCCCTATGTGAGTTTTCTTCTTTGTGCTTCGCTTTGGGTTAAAAAACAGTTTGAAATCCTTCTGCAGCGATATACTGTTAGTGAACATCTAGACACTGTCCACACTGCTGAGATTGACGTGTAGATTAATATGTAAATATGTACTGCACCCTTTCTTCTCCATAACAAAATAAACACACAACAAAAATGACAACGTTGAGACAACAGCAGTTCAGAAAGCATCTGATCATAGCAATGTGGATATGATCAGGTCAGTATAATTACACTGTTATGTTAGTTTGATCATAGACTATATTTGACTCTCCAGTGCTGGGACAGGGCTAAAACAAAGTGTGGAGATGGATCTGGCTATGCGGGACCTTAGCTTAGAGTAAATCCTTTTTTTTTTTGCATGACACATTTATATTATAGGCTCTTTGGCATTATCCTGAATATTGTATAAGCATTAGTTTCATGTGTCATTGTAGTTGACCTCGCTCAATCATAATAGATTATCATTATGTTTGCTGTTGTTGTAAAACAGCATTTTTTTGTGTTGGAGTAAAGAGTCTGTGTTGGAGTCTGAGTTCCGCAGGGACCCGACCGCCTGTTGATGACGTTAACGGATCCGTCTCTAAGCTGACGTTAGCTAGTGTTGCACACGGTTGTCACTGTAGAGAGCGGAAGAGAGAGGCAAAAAGGCAAGGCTCTCAGGAGCGTGCATAAAGAGCACATCCTGGAAAATCATCCTTCACATAAAATTCAGTCTACAGACTTGGATAGGCAACTTAGGAAGTCGAGGGGGAGGTCTCATTTTTTAAGTTTCTTTACAAACTGTTCACACATTGGCAAGAAAAATGCGATTAATTTGTGTAAGAATTTTCATGGATTAGAGCGATACAGAGACCAAATTGCTACTCACTATAGTGAAATGAACTCTCAGGAAAACAAAAAACACTTTTGTGATGTAATTTGTTTTTTCCCGGGGTATCTGTGATCAGTGTGAATAAAAGCACAGAATAAAGGAAAGCTCTGGTGGTATAAAATAACTAAATCATTCAATTTCAGAACAATTATTGGAACAACTGTTCTGTAATATTTGTGAAGTATAGGGTACTGTACAACCATGCACAAAAGCACACCTTAACACTCATAAGTCATGTGATTTTTTACAGTGTGGCAAAAGACATTCAGCTTTGGTTACAGACGTGCAAATTCGCTGCATTTAGACCTTCAAAGATTAAACACTTCAAAGCGAATGTAGCATTGCAATGCAACACTCTGCAATGGATGGTTTGGTACCATACTGAATTATCATGCATTCTTTCAGTGTTTGATGCAAAAATATGAGACACTAACCACATGCCCACAGGTCCACAGCTTTTCCATAGGGGTCCTTCCGTAAGACTTCAGGGGACAGGTAACCAGGAGTGCCAGCAAACCCTGATGTCAGAAAAAATTTTTTATAACCTTTATTTGAGCATATATTTCAGAAATTGAAAATGAGTAACATAAAAAAAAGAAAATTTGAAGATAATTACATTTCCGTGATTTAAATATCAGTATTTCCAGACTATTACAAGAAACATCTCCAGTCAAGCTTAGGGACCCCATAAAATGAAAATGGGAGTTTAGTCAGCATCATGCCCTTTCAAACCGGGACCACATGATTGTGGAGCATCAAATTACACAATTCAAAGCAGAACAAATTTGGAACAGTACTCTTACAAACCCACATTATTTACAGCATATTTATACTGTATCTTGTAAATACAATATATATATATATATTGACAAAGCATGGCTACAATCACATCACAATCATGTCAATGAATAAGAAAATTAGAATGGCAAAATTCATTACAACCTGTAATAATTGGAATCCCTAGAAATCCCCTAGAAAGTAAAAATCCAACTATTCCTTTGTGTATTTAGTGACCTCATTTTATAATGCTCGTTGTCGGTTATTGTCTTTGTTTATGTCCCAGGCTGTTTCTGTTGCATTTGTGTTCTCCATCACCGTGTTGAATATTGTGTTTATTAGAATGAAATCTGGTGCAAAGATGTCTTCCTCAACTCTCCCTTCATCATCCCTGCTGGAATGTTACACATATATTACATAAGGGATGTTTTCTCCCCATTATGATTTTGGTTGATTTGCTATGGTTTTGTTTATGTCTCTTATTTTGTAGTTCTGTCTGTTCCGGTTTCCTGTGTATTTGTAGTCATGTTGTAGTTTTTCTGCCCGAATGCCCTGTCATTGATTCCAGGTGTGTCTTGCTCCTTTGTTTGGTTCTGCTTTTATATACCCCAGTGTTTCCCTTGTTCCTGGTCGGTTGTTCATTGTCCTCCCATGGATGTTGCAAGTGTATGTGTTCAGTTCTGTTTTTCTCCCATGTTCCCTGGTTTCCTGGTTTGATTTGTTGTTCCTGGAACAACATTCTAATCAACCAATCAAATTTGAGGGGCACGTTTACAGTTTATGTCAAGTTTAAGCTTAGAACCAGGGTTATGCGCTTCTACATCAGTGTTATTCACCTATCATTTCCCTCTGATTTTAGGGATAACTTATGGGTAGGGTTAGGTTTAAGGGTAGGGATAGGGTTAAGACAAAGATTTTCGGACAGAAATGTTGTTCCAGGATCAACAAAATATGTTGATCCAGGAACATGTCTTACTTGGCAAAATCACGGTGACCCTCTGGCCTCACCGGCTCAACCACGGTCATCGGGTCTGCCCAGCCTCCGATGGTCAATAAACTCAAACTTATAACTATTTGGCTCCACTCCAGTTCAGGGTCCATCACTCCTCCTTGGTCTTTTGTTCTGCCGGCTCCACCTTGTCTCGTCGCTCCCTCGACTCCGCCGTGGTCTGTCATCCCTGCGACTCTATTGGGGTCCCTTGACCACCTTGGTCAGTCATTGCTCTTGTTCCGCCTCAGATATACGGGATCCCGGCTATACGTCACCCTCCACCCCTTTGGCTGCACTGAGCTCCTCCTTCTCGCCAGCTCTGCCTTTGTCCTCGCTCCCAATGATTTTGCATTGGTCTCCCTGGGTCTGCTTAGTTTGCTGTCACTTTGGCTCTGCAACCCTTTGTCTTCACCTGGGTTTTTTGTCCTCAGGTTAATGACCTTTCAGTCCTCTGGCTCTACCAGACAAACAAGGAGGATAGTCCTGCTGTCTCCACCGTGGCCTTCAGCTCTGCCTTTGCTCATTAGTCTGGTTCGGTTATGACTCCTGGTCTTTGGCTCTGCCCTGGTTTCTTGTATTCGTGCTGGATTCTGGTCCTGAACCACCATCCCAACCCCTGTACCACCTCCATTCCACCACCCGCCCGAACTCTAGAGTTATGCAAGGGTTTGGAACCCGCTCATTATATTCATCACATTGGCCCTCATTTATCAAAAGTGCGTACACCAAATTTCCAGCGTACATCTGGCGTACACCCAAAACCACGGTGACTTTGATATTTATCAATATGGACGTTGGCGTACGGCACGCTCAAATCCTACGCCAGGTCAGGAGGTGGTGTACATGTACGCACGTTTTGAGTTAGTGCGGAAATGCGCAGAAAAACAATTCCTAACACCACAAAACGCACTGACAAACTAAAAGATATGAGGAGCTCTTTTCCAAAACGCGATAAACGCCATTTTTAAAAATAAATTTCTATTTTATTTCTATTAATAAACTAGTGTTGTGTCTGCAAAGATGAAATTGATGATCACCATCTCCGTAGTGAACGTGCCTATAGAGAGAGTAGCCTATTTCTTTTCGTTTATAATTGTTTCGTTTAAAGACATTTCAAGCTTTCTTTATAGATATATTTCTCATGTCTGTGAGGCATATACTGAGTTTCGGTTAATTTGTGATGAGATGCGCTCCAGTTCACGTGCAATGCAAGGGACCGCACCTCCATGTCATGACTCATGATTATATTGTCTGCTATTTGCTTCTTATTTATTAAATCCAGGCAATTGTTTGATGAAAAAATATTAAAATTAATACACAATTTATACAAAACGAAATTCACTTTAAAGAAAGGCTTTCTACAAAACAAAACTTAATTAAGTGGCCAAAATCATGTCTGAGCATGTCTCCCGATATATTGCGCATCCTATCTTAGCCTATGTTCACTTTTCATAATCAACATAGATGGGGAAAAAATAACATTATTATTTTTTAACAAATATGAAACTAAATGCACTGATTTCCATTACACGAGAGTAGATGTTAAAACTTCATGCTGATTTGTACTCGGCTTTCGCCAAGATAATCACCAACTAAGACGTAGCTTTACAGTAACCTATGTTTCTCCATCCATTCTTTCCATCTGGTGACGTGAATTTTCTGTCTGGTGTTAATACAGTGTATTGCGCGTCAGCACACACAACGGCTGCAACCACAGTGCGGTCCCCCCATAACAACCCTCTGGATTGAGCGGAGTAGGGAACATCTCTAGGGTCTTCAAGTGGGCACCTTCCGTCCTCAGTGTTTCGTCGACTAGCCCACGACACCTCAAGAGGGCTCGACAGTGACTCTGGCGTCCCAGAGTCACCCCCTCCGTCCCCCACTCAACTCAGCCCAGCTTACTGACCTCTACTTCCCTCTTGCTGCTGAGACCTAACCACAATCTCACAATCTCTCCGCAACCCAACCATACGCGCCAACCCGTTTGACTAAGGCTGTCGAGCCCCACTGGTGCGTTAATATGCAGTTTCAGTGGCAACGGTTCCGTATGGCATACCACCTACCACAAAACACAATATCTGCCCAACCACCCGTCATCCACGCAATATACACAGGAACGTAATGACTGTGAATACTATACAACCTATACAAATAAACCAACAGTTGCTGCTGAGACCTAACCACAATCTCACCGCAACCCAACCATACGCGCCAACCCGTTTGACTAAGGCTGTCGAGCCCCACTGGTGCGTTAATATGCAGTTTCAGTGGCAACGGTTCCGTATGGCATACCACCTACCACAAAACACAATATCTGCCCAACCACCCGTCATTCACGCAATATATACAGGAACGTAATGACTGTAAATACTATACAACCTATACAAATAAACCAACAGTTGCTGCTGAGACCTAACCACAATCTCACAATCTCTCCGCAACCCAACCATACGCGCCAACCCGTTTGACTAAGGCTGTCGAGCCCCACTGGTGCGTTAATATGCAGTTTCAGTGGCAACGGTTCCGTATGGCATACCACCTACCGCAAAACACAATATCTGCCCAACCACCCGTCATTCACGCAATATACACAGGAACGTAATGACTGTAAATACTATACAACCTATACAAATAAACCAACAGACCTTTCAAGTTTTCAAGAATTCTACGAAACCGTAGCATGGCGGCCTGTACACAGCCATCTAGAATCTTTCCGTCTCAACCACAGCCAGTTGCTGCTCCTTTCTGCTGCTTCAGATAAGTTCTTTACTGTACGACGCAACTCTTGGCCACTGAATCCGACGTCTCTGAGGAACCGGGTTGTAGAGTGTGCCACAAAACCACGACAACCCACTTCCACTGGATAAACCTGGACTCTCCATCCTCGCTGTTCTGCTTCAGTGGCCAGATGAGCATACCGCAGTTTCTTCCTCTCATATGCCTCATCTACCGCATCCTCCCATGGCACTGTTAACTCTATCAGTTGAACAATGCGTGCTGATCCAGACCACAAAACAATATCTGGTCGTAGGTTAGTGGTGGCAATCTCAGGTGGAAAAATAAGCCGTTGATCAAGATCAACCAGCATCTTCCAGTCCCTAGCAGCTTCCAGTTGTCCTGGGCGAGAATTGGTGTTAGCACCTTTTCTTGGTGGTTGCTCGCCTGGGCGGAGGAATATTGTCTTCTGCGTGTAATGTTTTGCTAGAACAGGCGGCAATTTATTGGTCATACTACGCTTGCCTTCCAATGCTAAAGCCAAACATCGCAATACTTGGTCATGGCGCCAAGTAAACCGACCCTGGCTAAGAGCCACCTTACATCCTGTCAAAATGTGCCTTAATGTGGCAGGTGATGAACACAAAGGACAAGATGGATCCTCTCCTACCCAGAGGTTTAGGTTCTGCGGTGATGGGAGAACATCATATGTTGACCAAATAAGGAAACTGATCCTACTCTCTTCCTTTGACCAAAGGTCTTGCCAGCCCATTTTGCGTTGTTCCACACTCTCCCATCTCATCCACTCTCCCTGCTTGGCCTGGGAAATGGCCTTTATACATCTCATCCTCTCCTCCTGCTTTCACACCTCGTTGACTACCAGCTTCCTCCTTTGGGCTGGGCCTGCCTTGTGCCATTTAGGAGGAGCTAAACTGAGCCCAAAACGCCCTCTTCCATGCTGTACCTGTCCCACGATATCCCCAATTTGAAGGTCAGCCTTTGCCTCTACTACAGATTTCTTTGCTGACCACTTTCTACCAGTTTTTACCACAGGGGCTGTCTCCCTTACACATTTGTCGCGTGACTCTGCTAAAGTCATTTCCAGTCTGACCTTGGCACACTTAAACTCCTCGGTTAAAGCAGAGACTGGCAGCTGTAATACTCCTTTACTATAAAGTCCCACTCTGCTGAGGCAGCGTGGAACTCCCAACCATTTCCTGATGTATGAACTTATTAACGCTTCCAGCTTATCCACTGTTGTCAAAGAAACCTCATACACAGTCAGTGGCCACAGCAACCTTGGCAGTAGACCAAACTGAAAGCACCAGAGTTTCAGTTTGCCTGGTAGAGCACAGCTGTTTATGCTCTTCAACCCTTCCACTGCTTGTCGTCTAACTTCTCCCACTCGAACTGTGTCCATTAGATCCCCATCGTACCATCTCCCTAGACTCTTCACTGGCTTCTGAGAAACTGTTGGTATTGCCTCACCATTAATGAAGAATGTTTTATCTACTACCTTGCCTTTAATTATGGAGATGCTCCTTGATTTAGAGGGCTCAAATTGCATTCGTGCCCATTCAATATTATCTGTTAACTTCCCCAATAACCGATTAGTGCAGGCTACCGTTGTAGTCATGGTTGTCATGTCATCCATGTATGCTCTGATTGGTGGTAGTCGCTTCCCAGAAGCCAAGCGCTCTCCTCCCACTACCCATTTTGATGCCCTAATGATTACTTCCATTGCCATGGTAAAAGCCAGTGGAGAAATGGTGCATCCTGCCATTATTCCAACCTCTAAGCATTGCCATGTAGTGCTGAATTCTGGAGTTGAGAAACTAAATTGCAAATCTCCAAAATAGGCTTTCACTAAATTTGTTATCGACATCGGTACCCTGAAAAAATCAAATGATGCCCAAAGAAGCTCATGTGGCACTGAACCATATGCATTAGCCAAATCCAGGAATGTCACGTGGAGCTCCTTCCTCTCCTTTTTATCTGATTGAATTCGTTGCCAGATAACACTGATGTGTTCTAAGCATCCTGAGAATCCTGGAATGCCCGCTTTTTGAACTGAAGTGTCAATGAAGCCATTCTTTAATAGGTAGGTTGACAATCTCTGAGCAATAATGCTGCAGAAAATCTTTCCTTCGACGTTTAATAGTGAAATAGGGCGAAACTGACTGATGCTTGTAGCATCTTTTTCTTTGGGTATAAAGACTCCCCCTGCTCTGCGCCATGCTCTAGGTACAACCTGCTTTTCCCAAGCCACTTTTATCATTTTCCACAGAATTCGTAGAACTCCTGAAGCACTCTTGTACACTCTGTACGGAACTCCATTAGGCCCTGGAGATGATGAAGCCCTTGCCTTTCTCACAACCTGCTCTATCTCTTTCCACTTAGGTGCACAGACCTCCATTTGGTATTCTGGTGGATTGACAGGTGGGATGTCTGACGGAATAGACATAGGCTTATGCCTTTTTGCATCTGTATGTGTTTCCTCCAAATATCTCTCTAGCTCAACCCTAGATGCTTTTAAAGTGCCATTCTTCTCACTGGTGAATAACTTCTTTGCGAATTTGAATGGATCTTTATAGAAATTAGCCCTCGCACGCTCCTTCTTTTTGTAGCGTTTCCGTAGGCGCTCAGCTCTGCGTAATGTTGCAAGCTTATCTTTTATGGCCCTTTGTAAGAGATTGAGTCCCTCCTTCTGACTTTGTTCCGCTCTTTTCCATTGCTTCCTCAGCTGTCTCCTTTCTCTAACTAACCCTTCAATTTTCTGCTGCCGTCTAGACAATCGAGGAGTAGTTTGTACTTTTTCCTTCCTTTTTTCCACACCAAACCTCTCACTTCCATATGCGTAAATGATGTCCCCAAATTTATCCAGCTTCTTTTCAACTGTACCAGTTAATCTTTCTAATGCAAAGATCTGTGTTTACCGTGTCCCATGCAGTTTTCTCACAAGCTCTTGGCCATCTAACTCCAGGCCTATGCCCGTTGAGGTTCTTTTCTCTCTTATGCTGGTTAGTCTGACCGGGTTCACAAGAATCAATGTGTTCATCACTAACTGTGCAAACCCTCCTCTCCTCTATGACAGGGGTGCTGATATCCTGCGAACTGTGGTTTGCTTCCTGTCGCTGGATTTCATTCGACTGACTTGACTGACTTCGTAAGAAGTACTGATCAATGCGAGGCCCTTGTCCCTTCTCCCTCAAGCATTTCATTTTCCCTTGATGAATCTTCAAACCCCTGACCGTTGTCGCCTTGCTCCAGCCACAGACACAAGCTTGGAGTTCAATGGCTTTGCTAACTGCAGAACCTGAACTAGTCTTTTGTGAAGTACTCTCTATACTCATATCCGTTTCCATTCCAAAGTCGTTAACCATGTTGTCCACCATTGAGTCATCTTCCGCGCCTGCTCTCGCAGACTCTAGGGGTATTTTCCTCTTTAATTTTTCAGAAGCCTTGGGCGGGTGTCTCTAGCATCCTGTAAACACAGAGCTGGATACTGCCGACAAGGGTAGCTAACCCTTACCAGCCCCATTGGGGTCTCTTTCCTCCTGTCAGCTGTCTCTCCAGGCTGTCACAAGGTCTTTCCCTTGTTGCCAGCAGCACTATTCACCGCAGTCACTGGACGTATCCAGATCTTCATGATTTCCATTACACGAGAGTAGATGTTAAAACTTCATGCTGTTTTGTACTCGGCTTTCGCCAAGATAATCACCAACTAAGACGTAGCTTTACAGTAACCTATGCTTCTCCATCCATTCTTTCCATCTGGTGACGTGAATTTTCTGTCTGGTGTTAATACAGTGTATTGCGCGTCAGCACACACAACGGCTGCAACCACAGTGCGGTCCCCCCATAACAACCCTCTGGATTGAGCGGAGTAGGGAACATCTCTAGGGTCTTCAAGTGGGCACCTTCCGTCCTCAGTGTTTCGTCGACTAGCCCACGACACCTCAAGAGGGCTCGACAGTGACTCTGGCGTCCCAGAGTCACCCCCTCCGTCCCCCACTCAACTCAGCCCAGCTTACTGACCTCTACTTCCCTCTTGCTGCTGAGACCTAACCACAATCTCACAATCTCTCCGCAACCCAACCATACGCGCCAACCCGTTTGACTAAGGCTGTCGAGCCCGAATGGTGCGTTAATATGCAGTTTCAGTGGCAACGGTTCCGTATGGCATACCACCTACCACAAAACACAATATCTGCCCAACCACCCGTCATCCACGCAATATACACAGGAACGTAATGACTGTGAATACTATACAACCTATACAAATAAACCAACAGTTGCTGCTGAGACCTAACCACAATCTCACCGCAACCCAACCATACGCGCCAACCCGTTTGACTAAGGCTGTCGAGCCCCACTGAGTTAATGGCTACAACACGTAGCCTAATAGTAGGCCTGAATATTGTTATTACTTTTTTCAAGTTCGGCACGAATTACTATTAGCCTAAATGTGTTACTAAATGATTTGAATGTATTTTTAACATTGTTGTATGGACTGTATTTGTGTGTTATTTTTAAATTATTTGTTTTATGTGGTGGACAATATTGGAACGTGACATTGGAAATATTTATTTTATTTTTACTATTTAATTTATTTTACTATTTATTTTGTTTGCTTTTATTTATTTCATGCAGTTGCACTTATTTAATTTATATTAATTTATAGTATGAGTCCCTGATTATATGTTGCATGTTCTCTTGTTGTTGTTTTTGTTGTTGTTTTTTTAGACAAAAAATGGATGGATTTATAGCGTTTTGAAAAAAAAAATACAATTAACTTTGAATTTATCATCAACAATATTGTTGTTTGATTTAATAATAATTTTTCATGATGGTGATGGTCTCGATCTCCACGTCGGAGAAGTGTCTCCTCTTTGCCGTCTTCCGTGTGTCCATGGCGTAAAATAGGGTGTGCGGGAAGCGGATACTTGAATATATAGGGGCGTGTTATTCTAATGACGATCGTTTTCAGCCGCGGCATTTATCAAGGGCAGGTATTGCGTACACCTGGATTTCAAAGGTACACACAGCTTCATAAATCAGGCGGTGAGAGGAGTGTAAGCATAATCTTACGCCAACATATACACCCGTTTCTACGCAAGAATGATAAATGAGGGCCATTGTAACGTGCAAGTGTAAGGCATGTTAAAATCCTTATCTTTTTATAAATAAACACCATGTACTATGGTAGTTATGTTATCACCGGGGTTTTGTTACTCTGGCATAAATGGTAGGCCTACCCAAAAAATTCTATATTCAGGTGAAGTCAGTGCTTGAAGTGGGCACTTCTATATTTTAAGCTGTAGCGTACCCTCACTTTTTCTTGCGTACCGGCACTTCTCACAAGTTGTTGGTACTTTCAACCGAGGAGGACTCCCTGGAACAAGTGGTGTTCAATGCAGAGCCAGGCTCCCCCTCTCGAACGTTATGGGTTCATGCCTGCCTTATATGTACTGTATTAGGGGTGTAACATTTCTCGGTAAAAAATCGAACGGTAGCTGTCACATTTCATGGATTCAATGACTCGCCCTCGTGTGTGCGTGTGTGTGTGTGGGCGTCGCTCATCAGCGCGGCTCGTTAGCGCGGCTGATGAGTTGATCTGTGCCAGCTGTTTTGAATGAGTAGTCCTATATATTGTTTGTGATCTCGTCCTGTCTCCAGATCTCGTCTCCTCTCCAGAGATTCTCTCCGTTGTTCTGTGCTGTTTTCTGGATCGTCACTCCGGTATTCCTGTGGACTATTTCCTGCGAGTCCTTCTGGATCTATTGCTGTTTCTTCGTCTGCCGTCTGCCCATTGCGTCCCTGCGTTACCGAGTTGGACTCGTGTGCTGCTTACCTCGACTATGACCAGCATCTATTTTTGTTTATTTCTAATTTAACAAATACTTTGTGTAACTCGCAATTGGACCCTTCTGTCTTCCTTACATCAGTCTTGACAGTACCGTTCTTCACCTACGGTTCGGGACGCACTTGCAACGCGGTACATCTCAAATCTGATGATGCATCTATAATATGGTTTGTTGAAAAAAACAATGCTTAAAACAGACAGTTCTGCATATGTATGTTAGTGTTGATGGATGCTGGCTCCCCAATAATACATTACAACAGCGATGTTCAAAAAATGTGAACAAAATGGTTACTCTTAGGCTATGTTTACAAGGAAACGATCTGAAGAGAAAACGCAAAAGTGGCGTTGCGTTATCACTTTTTATTCTGTGTTTAGACGAGCGTTATCGGGGGAAATCCGCGTGCATATGATGACGCAAAAGTGTGTGAAATTCGATGTAGTATGCACTCCAGGCGGCTAGGTGGCAATGTGAAGCACTGCGACACAACAACACCAATATCTGAGAATATTTTTTACAACTGCTGAAAAGACTCTTGTACGTTGATCAGAGCTGCTATGGCAACTTGAAGGTCCGACGTATGGAAATAATCCGACATATTGGGGTTATTTTCCTGTAATGGCGCATGCCTGTGACGTAAACACGTACGCGACGAGAGCCACAGTGAGCAGTTTTGCGTTTTTACTGTTTAGATGGGAACGCGACGGTGGATCGTTTTTAAGATTTCCGCTCTGGAGGGTGGTTTCACTTTTTTGCGTTTTTAAGCCCCCAAAACGCCGTCGCCGTGTAAACGAAAGGCACATCCGATAAAATATTTTTACGTTTTCACCCAGAATCGTTCTCGTGTAAACAGGGCCTTAGTAAACTTTGTTCAATAGGAGTGCTGTTTGCTTGAACATGATCAGTCATTTACGCCATCATCAATCGGGTGTTGATAGCGTGCAAGCGCATGTGAGACCTGAAAACAGCACACATTGCTATCTGTGTTTAAACTAAACTCATTTAAGCTCTGCCAATTTAAACATTCACATCTCAGATAGCATGCAAATATTGAGTTCTCTTTCAAGTCTTGCTTGAACAGACAAATTCACACAAAAATTACACTGAACAAAATCATAAACGCAACACTTTGGGGGGGGGCAGTATCTGTCAGTATCAGTCAGTATCTGGTGTGACCACCATTTGCCTCACGCAGTGAAACAAATCTGCTTCGCACAGAGTTGATCAGGTTGTTGATTGTGGCCTGTGGAATGTTGGTCCACTCCTCTTCAATGGCTGTGCGAAGTTGCTGGATATTAGCTGGACCTGGAACACACTGTCGTATACGCCGATCCAGAAGATCCCACACATGCTCAATGGGTGACATGTCCGGTGAGTATGCTGGCCATGCAAGAACTGCAATGTTTTCAGCTTCCAGGAATTGTGTACAGATCCTTGCAACATGGGGCCGTGCATTATCATGCTGCAACATGAGGTGATGGTCGTGGATGAATGGCACAACAATGGGCTTCAGGATCTCATCACGGTATCTCTGTGCATTCAAAATGCCATCAATAAAATGCACTTGTGCTCATTGTCCATAACATACGCCCGGCCATAACATAACCCCACCACCACCATGGGCCACGAATCCACAACCTTGACATCAGCAAACCACTCACCAAGTAGTTCGATTATTATTATTTTTTTTCTTTCTTTTTTTTTATTTGACAGTAGTAGTCCTTTTTTCCCTGAACATAGCACATACCGAACTGTACCGACACTGTGATCCTAAAATCTTGATACAAACCGAACCATGAGCAATTTGAACCGTTACACCCCTAATATTTATACCCTGAAGATGAGCTGTCATTGTGACTGAATCGAGAGAAGTTGACAAGGAAAACAAGTCAGGCCTGCAAAGTAGCCAGATGTAATTGCAACCTTGAAGACAGAAATGGTGCTAAGGCCCAATGATCACGTCAAAACGCACACGTTAAAGTTAAAGGCAAGCATTAAAGTGACTCATATGAAAGAGAACATAAACTCATATTGCTTTTCTTATTCTCCTAAAATTTATACAATAATTGTATCAAATGCATAAAGATTTAAATCAGCACCAAAACAGGTGTAAATATACAGAAAAGTAACAGGAAAAGGGAAAAGAACAGCGTGGCAATTCATATACTCAATATTATTTGAAGATATCTTTGTAGCGTTAATCTATGTTTTTTTTGCAATTGCATATTAATCATATTTGATGGTATAATAAACGGGTCATTACCAAACCAGGCTTGTTGTTCCCCTTCAACCTCAATGGCAAGGCCAAAGTCTGCTAACTTCACAGCTGCGCCTTTCGATTTGGAAGCCAGAAGCAGGTTCTCTGGCTAGAAACATGGAAACAAACGGGACAAAAAAGATATTAAGTGCTAATGAAATTTGTTTTCTTCCAACATATTAGAACATACATATTGGAGTAGTATTTCACTAAAGTTAATTGATAAAAGGCAAAACAATTGAATTCTCTTTGAGTCGATTTTGTAAATTGAGTTGCCTTGATGTTATTAGCTTTTAAAACTATCGATCATGGTATCTAAACATCACTATATGCTTGGCTAGTCATATTCAATGTACTGCCATGTGTACTGTATATCGTACTTGTGTTGAGCAATATCTGCAGAGCAGTAACTGTTCTGTCAATGACCATTGCTGTTATAATTGACCGTAAATTCCCAGATCAAAGACTTAAATGTCCCTGGGGCTTCTGTACCTGAATACACAGTGCAGTGGAGACAATACCACAACCATTTGGAGACAGTACAATCAAAAGGTTATAAGGTATAAGCAATTGTATTATAAGTATTTATTTTTTTAACCACTTTTCACAGATTAATCCTTGTGAGTCTTGGCTGCTTTTGTCGACTGCATTCAGATTTTAGTGTCTTTTAAGTTTCCTGGTGTTTTTTTCTAGATATAGTCAGAACTTATGAATTTAGCATGAGTCGTACTGAAGAAAAGATAAAAATGAGCCACTTGTGGGATCTCACTGCGTGTCTCTCACTCCCAGTGTGAATGTGTTAACCTGTTAGATAAGGCCTCTATAATGAGAGCGTGTTGCTTATGGAGTATACTGTATGTAAAATAGGCCTTAGTTGTTATGTCTCTAAACAGTGAGATCAGTTGATATATTATTACCTACACACTGATAGAACATCTGAGAGCATTCAGATTAGAACTGCACGATAAAAGATAGCGATCTCGATTCAAACACACACACGCGAATGACAATGATTCGCCCGTGTCTATTAAACCTTTGACAAGAACGATCACAGCGAACATTCAGATCTGCGTTCTGATCAAGAGACAACAGTTGTCATGTTTAGGTAAGAAACAGCTTCACAAACACACAGTATCATTATTTCTGTCATACAATAATTCAAATGATCACAGAAGTACTGAGAATAAAGTTTATAGTTCGGATATAAACATTGTCTATGGAAGCCATCAAAATCATCTTTTAAAAGTAACTTGACGCTTTAAGTAAAGATCGTACCTATTACATCGTTACACCAATAGGTGGCGACAAGACTGTTAAAAAATATTTGTTTGTCGTTGAATCATTCACTCAAGAGATTCATCCAGTGATGAAACAAGGGAAGTATTTAATCATTCATTCAAACCGATTAAAATAAATTCAAATTAATGATATATTTTTGCAGCAATTGACCATTTGGTCAGAACCTGTAACAGTTTTGTTTAGTCATCTGTTCAGAATCACGGGAGAATCGTGATCTCTATAAAATAAAGTGATTCTCAATTTATCCAGAATCGTGCAGCACTAAATTAGATGAAGTTTTTAGATAGCTGACAGTCTCTTACCAAATAAATATTATAATTGAGAGTTTGTTTTGAGGCATGTGGTTTTTTGGGGGGGGGGTTTGTTGTTGTGATCGGCCCATAAAGAGTGCTAATAAAAGACATTTAAGGTCAATCATAATAAAATACCTTTAAGTCTCTGTGAACGACACCCATCTGATGGCAATGAAGAACTGCCTCCAAAATCTGCTGTATGCAGTGGCTACAGGCAAAAAAGAAAAGAAAAAGAGAGAAAACTTTAACTTCAATACAGGGGAATATATTGGCCAACCTGGAGTTCGATTTCAACACATGACTATGTGATCCATTTTGACTTGTCAAATATACATTTCAGTTTCTTTTGCTTTGTTTACTGTAACAATAAGAAAGCTATTTTCTGCTTCACTAAAGTGAATTTTATGTAGTCTGATGAAAATGCAAAAATGGCAGTTTTGGATAGTTGTGGAAAATTTGTGAGTTATCTGGCTCTTGTAAAGACAAGGAGACTTAACTTTGGACTATTTAACTTAGTGTGCATTTATGCATTTGCATATTTGACATTATTTGTGTAATGCTTTTATACATAGAGTCGGTTTGTGTTATGCTGATGGTAGCCCACCCACCTGGCATCTGCTTCGCTGTAATATTCCCTGGCAACAATGTCTTCAAACAGCTCACCACCCGTTACTCTGGACCAGACGACAAGAATCAGCACTAGTTAAGGATTATTAATTCTATAGGAACTTCTATAGGACTCTCACTAGTTAATTTAATTCGTCTACTAACATGGTGTATACCAAGGTGTTTTTGTGACAGTACAAAAATAAAATTAATCATATAGTTGCATTCAGAAATTATGGGGTCAAGCACACCAGTGGCTAAAAATGTGATTGCATTTATTGATTTTAGGTATATATATATATAAAAAAAAAAATGAGTAGAACTACTAATGTTACGTAAATTGCTTTTACTGTCACTAAAGTCATTAGATTTGTTAAGGCTTTACACAACAATCAAACATCTTTTCATAACTTGGCGTGCTGTCAAAATTAAGTGAGCCACATTTTAAAAAGAAGTTAAAAAAAATGCTTTGATTACATTTTAAAAAGGAGGACATGTAATATGGCAGACTATAGCAGATAGAGTACTCTGCATATAGGCCAAATTTAATAGTAATGAAAAAAATGATATAAGCACTTTTAAACATTGTTATATTTTGGCAACTAGGTGGTGCTGGCACTGAACTTATCAAGGGCATGCCAATGCAATACCGAGTTTCCTAACCATATGGATACAGTACCAATCATTCGAACTGGTACGGCCCAAGGAATATAAAGAAACCAGTCTCATGGTTTTAGGTCAAACTTTACTGTTTAAATTTCATGTCCATACAATGAAAGTAAACAGAGTTCAATGTTGCCTTGACTCCAATAACTTTCAAAATGTATATGCTAGATATTTGTATATTCTAGTCTTCTGTGTAGTATAATGTACATAATAAATACAACATAAGTATGTTGACTTTGTCAATGTGGTAAAACTTTTCCAAAGCAGTTGCAATATGATCTTAATATAACGCGGAAAAAAAGGTTGGGTAACACTTTCTTTTAATGTCGTCTCATTACACGTTACATGTATTTATTATAGTGTTAACAGTCAATTATCAAGCAACTAACACTAAAACAAACCCTAACCCTATAGTATGTAGGCTACATGTTGTTAATTAATATTACTCTGTACCAATGTGTAATTAGACTGTAAAAAGGGCATGTTAAAATAAAGTCTCACCAAAAGCTGAAATTTTTTAGTTCTAATAAAAATCACTGTTAGATTAAAACGCCTGAAGTCTAAGACACACCATTATGCTTTTCAACATCTGGCAATTTTAAGACAATAGTTTTATGAAGGTGTCATACAGTAAGTGCTGTAATTATTTCAATATGAAGAAAGATATCTATTGTATCCACCCAAAGGCATTAGCTGTTCCCACATAAACCCTGACATTAGCACAGGCAAGTAAATGTATTTAACAATTTCTGAAAACAAATCATGCATTTACTCACATGGGACTTTTTGGGGCCAATTTATAGTTTATATAAAATGCTAAGATGCTTTTTCTCTGGTATGATTGGTCATAGAAACTTACAAGTCGAAGATGAGGTAATGGTGGCCTTCCTCTGAGATGCTGTCATGCAGTCGCACTGGTGAAGAATTGACGATTGTGGTTTGCATGGAAAAGAGAAAAAGAGAAAATATGATCTAGAAGTCATTTTTGTTTATGGTTTTCTTACAGATATAGTTTTAGGATTGTTCTTCCTGTTCTTCACTCACTGAACATTTCACTTTAAAACTGTAGCGAAACGTGTACAACGCAAAGTATTTTGCATTTTGCAAAATTGTTAACACAGGTAAGTTTTTCTTCTCCTTTTGTTTTGTTGTTTATGTTAATTTTATTATTAAAAAGACATTGAACATTTGCCGTTCTTGCCTCCTACTTCACTGAACCTGTTACAGTTACGTTTGATCACTTTATTTTATTTCATTCTAATAAAACAGCCGCGAGTGCTGAATTACTACTCTTACAGGTCACTTTATTTGAGAAATTAAAACTGTGGTGTAACGCAGCGCTGTTTTACTTGGTCAAAACAATCATACTAAAAATAGATTTAGCCTAAGTGTGTTGAAAGTTATGTTATAACGCTACAATGCGTTCGCTGGGTGGCTGTGATACTTGTTGCACACTGCAGTAGGCTAAGCTAGATCGATATTAGAATATCATATTAATAAAAGCTGGATGACTTGTGTTGCTAAGTGGCATGCAATTACATTTAAAATATTGTTACAGTTATGGTCAGTTTTTTTCAGCTTTCATGGACATTCAGTTTGATTTCATTAGTCATGTCTTACTTTTTTTAATTTTCCCGCCACTTCTTTGTTACCATGGTCACCATCATTATGAGTTTGTTTGTTTCAGCTGTGTATTGTTAATAACCTTTAATTGTGTCGTACTTAAGTTCATCCTTTCTCTCTGTTTGTAGTCTGGTCACATTTGCGTTAAGGTGTTTCTCTTCTGCCCTGTGTGTCATTGTGTAGATTATTAAAAACTACATTTGAACTTCCTCATCTGTTCCCGCACACCCTGCTGACAAATATATTTTATGGTGGAGAAAAGGCTGTATTACTATTACTACAAATAAAGCTCATTCTGATTATGCTATGTTAGTGGTCTCTGAGGCATGGCACAAACATGTTATCAAGAATCAAGAAAACAAGAGATTCAAACAATAAGACTAACCGTGTTGATTTATATAAAAACGATTCCTTTTCTGTCGATTAATTTATCTAAACTGTTGCTCACCTGTCTAATAAAACACAGAACATATAAAAGCGTCTTTGGTGTTTGGAAGTAAAACCAGAAATCAAGGGTAGGTATGACAATGAAAATGGCAACGCAATGACACGGGCCGTTACACTGGTTAAAATAGCTGATTTCTCTTGATTTAAACATTGTTGGAAATATTTGGGATAATATAAATACACAGGTCAACAAAATATAAAACATTGTTCAAATGGTTTTTGGATATTTTAATCCAAAAATCTTACATATTGTGTACATCCTTTGGTTGGAGTCTTTTTATTAGGGGTTCAAGCAAAAGTAATTTGCATTTTTATTTACAATGCAATTTATGCTTTTTTCAACGTTCAATGTTGCCTTGACTTCAATAACTTTCAAAATATCTAGGCTTGGGTCACTTGCATTTGCATTTACAAAGCTAAGTTCGATCTAGGAAAAAATAATTTGATGTGTATCTTTTTTGGGCTGAGTCTTATCGAAGCTTTAAAAACAATCGGACAAAGCAACAAAAATGGCCGCCAGTAGCCAATCAAATTCCTGCATCCCCAGTTTGTGAATGACTGATTATTATGAAATTTGGCAGATCCATAGAGACCGTATATATTAGACTATATATTAGTACCAAATCTTGTGAGAATCGGCCATTAGATAGCGCTGTAAAACTAATTCAAGTCAACACTGCAGCCGTAGAGCTAGAATAAAAAAATGGTCTAGCTTCTGAACCCTTCCAAGCCCATGCGCACATCCATTCAAATCTCTCTGCCTCTATTACTTACTCGAACTTATCATAAGCCATTTGCCAGATGCATATCATATTTGAGTATGCACCTCAAAAGGCTACAGACAAAAAGCGAACAAACAAACAAAAAAATTATTTAATTGATTAGCAGATATGGGCCAAAAAGAAAAAGTGTGAAGGACAGCATTTTTTAAGAATCGTACATACTGTACATCCGAAGATATCCCTCTAAACCATTTTCAGTGTCATGCAGACTAGAGTTCACTCTATTCAGCAAGTAGTCAGTATTACCATAGCAACTGCCTGGCCATGCCTTAGCAACCATTCAGAGCACCCTAGCAACCACATTATAACATGACCTCATGATTTCGGCAACAGAAGGAGACATGGGGTGGTCTTTTTACTGAAACTCATACACATTAAAAGGGAACTATATGAGGTAACATTGTGGCAGCAATACTCACATATTCTTTAGGAAATGCACAAAGCGCACAACACAGGAGTATTTCACACAAACAGTCTTTAATCCAAAAATTCTTCAGATCACAGATCATAGAAATTCAGGCGACAAGAAAACAACCACTTTACATCAACGAGACTGGACAAAGTACTAAACACAACAGGGAGTATAGGTGCCTCCACGCCATGTTGTAATTACCGCAATTACACAATTTCAACTTGTAAAAAGCATTCACGTCCTCATAGAGCTCATAATTACAACTTGTAAGATGGGAATTGTTTGAGGGCTCCTACTTGTACCATGTGTCATTTAGGCATTGATGGTGGTGCCATAGAAATGCATAATTCCCAGTCCGAGGACAGCTCCGAATATAACGTCACGTGTTGTCATCTTGAAGCTACTCTAATTACGACATGGCGTGAATGCAGCATTAATATACACACAACCAACTGAGGGAACTAATTAATGAATTAATCAACAAAAGGTGAACTGAATCAAACCGACACATACTTGGGAACTAGGTCAATTGACAAGACAGGAACAGACACAAACACAAAGAACAAAACATAAAATCCTGGCAATAACATGTTTGGTATCTATGACCTGCAATTTTAATTTCCTGTATGTTAATTGACATAATATTTTGCTAACTCAGTTACTATTATAAGAAGTTTTTCTGTTAACACCCAATCCAATTTCATGTGCAAAGCACCCTAGGATAGTAAACTTTCTCCCTGAAAGCACAACTCCTTACGGGCTCACTCAACTCCTGATGATGGGACATCCACACACTTTAAAAGATCACTGGCTATGAATACAGTGGGAAAAGGAAGAATTTGAAATTCTGACATGAATGCTGAGCTAGAAGTCTTCAAGGGCCCCTTACATTTGTTTGTGCCAGGCCGCGGCTTTGCCTTTCCATTCACCAAAGACCTTTTTCATCTGGTTCTCTCTCATCAACACAGGATTAACTGGAGCCTCAAAGAATTGCATCAGGACTCTCTTTCAAACAGGCAAGACGTCTTATTAATTGATACATACAAGTGTCACCTTTTCACAAAGGTGTGTTAGATGTCTCTTTCAGGCTGAATATCAAATATTGCCATAACTTCATGCTTTTGATTTTCCACTCTGCCTCAGGTTTAACTCTCTTACTATAACAAATTGTGTTTGCGTGTGTGATTTAGAATAGTTTAGGAGTTTAGAGTCCCTAATCATGCCGATCACAGCTAAAGTATGTGAAAGTTGAAAGTGTTAGAGCATGTTATTGTCTATGGCCAAGAGAGTTATATCCTATTATAGTCTATAGATATTCTCACTCTGTTAGTAAGATGTCTGAGACTGATTCTGTCAGGAATCCCCCAAATCAGTTACTCGATCCAAATGCTTTTATTGATCATAATTAATTATACATATTACCCTATTGGGCTAATGTCCTACAAAATGTAGCTAGTTATTATTACTCTCCCCCTACTTCTGCATGACAAATGATAATAGAAAACGGTCTCAGATCCTAAAACCCATCATGCCTTCAATTGGCTTCATATAAAAACAAGTTTATCTTACAATCTCATTTAGATAGCTTGATAACTTACCAATATTGGAGTGCTTCAGCAGTCTGCAGATCCTAGCCTCCCTGTCCAGCTTCTGGTGATCTAAAATATATATATATATAAAGAGATATTTCACATATAGTAAAAGAAAAGCATGAGTACTTCTAGTTTTCAACATTCAAAATGGTACATAGTACATAGCTTTCTTTTTTTTTTTTTACTGTGCTGTGGAAAAAATGGTACACCCCATGAAAATAAAGTTTCTTAATTTTTGTGAAAGTTATCGTTTATATTAAAGAACATTATTAAAGAAGCATATAAACTTTATTAAAGTGTCTGTTTTGGTCATAAGCATTGAAGTATATGGCACAATCTGTAAGGTTGGGGTGAACTCAAGCTAGAGCAGGACCCAAATGCAGTATTTATTTTATATTTAATAATAACAACAACAAAAAAATAAATAAAAAAGAACCAGAACTGAGCACACCACCAACGCATCCATGGACAAGACTTGACCTTGAAAAGAGGAAACACAAGGGCTTATATTGCCTTTTACACAACTTGGAATTCAGATTTTTTCCACTTCCTACTTGAAAATAACATGTGGGACGCTGTGTTTGAACCCTGAACTCAGGGCAGATCAATCAATCCCTTCCCAGCGAGTCCTGCCATTTCAAGACACTTCTAAGATGGCGCCATATTAAAAAAACGAAGACTTTAAGTTTATATAATGATACCTTAATTTTTGCTTTTCATCAACTTTGTCATAATTTGACACGAAGTGTTCTTATTATGTTATGGCAAAATCATGTGGTCAGCATATGTGAAGTGTGATTGGAACTCACTGAGGTTAGAAGTGGGACATTTCAAGTATTTAGGAAATTCCCATTTCGACCTCGTCTTGAACGCAAGGAATAATCAGGGTAACAAGACACAGGTGCGAACAATCATGGAATCACAAAGGGTAACAGGAAACAGGAACAGAACAACATTACGAACTAAAAGTCCTTATACAAAGCTAGCAGGGAACAATGACAAAATAACTTCGTCACCTTTATTTATAAAGTGCTTTTTACGATACAGATTGTTTCAAAGCAGCTTTACAGAGATAATAGGAAAATAATGCAACATGGGTTGTTTCGGCTACACGGCAGCTCTTTAGAAGAAAATAGTGTCATAGTCCATGTTAAGTAAGTTCAATGATGGTTAATTTTTGTTTTAAAAAAGTTATTAATTTAGTTAATTTATATACAGTATATAGCTGCTCTATAGAAAACAGTGATGTCATCGTCCAGGGGTGCGTTTCCCGTACAGCGCTGTAACTCGCTGCTTCACTACCATAGTACGATGCATCGTTGTCGAAATCAACTTGCTAGTCACGACTGTTTTCCAAGACCGCATTGTCACAAAGTGGTCGTTCAACCACGTTGGTTTATGACATAACGCAGGTGATGGAGTAATAACTTATTTTAATTAAACAGATTGTGATCTAACTATTTCTCATTTTTCTCAGTTATTTTGCCTTATTTCCAGACTCAATCATTGGCTCATTCTTACGTACTAGAGCACGTTCGCACATGCGTAGACTCCAAAAATGACGCTTTAAATCTCTTGATAAAACTAAAAGATGTAAATGACATTTGTATGTATTCTAAATAAAAGACACGGGTTGGATTGAATGTCAGCTTGCTTATTTTGCTCAAGATCAGGATTTATGTCATGCAAACAAGAAACTCCACTTATAACCACAGGTCGAGATCTGTCACTCCAAACACACAACTTTGCGAATGTTCGTTGGAACTATGGTTTCAGGAAACACCGACTCGTTGAACTGCTGATAATGACGGAACTTGCGAACATAGTTGGCTAACGTAACGATGCTTTCGTGAAACGCACCCCGGCTCAGTTCAGTTCTCATATAATGGTGTCAGTGCACCATTCATATAATATCAATAATATTGTAGAATATTAACATAAGTCCAAACACAAAATAAGGAACATGTTCATGCTTCATCACTATTATGCCAAGATGAAAAAAGCTATCAGAGCCCCCTCAGAATGAAGTGGATTTAAAGCCACTTCCGAGCTTTAAAACCCATCATTCCACAGTATGTAAAATGTTGGCTATGCAACACTTATATGAGGAGATCATAACATCTCAATCCTTTTATTCAACACAGTTTTCTACATCAGCAGCAACTTTCAGCACTCTTTTAAATCACATCAATGACTTATGTTGTAGGGGACGGGTATATATAAATGACAACAACCCAGACAGCAACATAGTGTCGGCCCAGATCCGGCCCACATTTAATACGCGATGAATCGACATGTAACAGATGTGGGCCGGATCTGGGCCGACACTACGTTGCTGTGTGGGTTGTTGTCATTTACATATGCCCGTCCCTAAAATATATGTCATTATTGTGATTTTTAATACATAAGATGCATGGCTGTATCTAGGTCAAGACAAACAAAGGTGGACTCCTCCAAGAAAATTACTCAGCCCCACTCATCCATATTTAAAATATTTGTATAGTTCAGGGGTGTCCAAAATCGGTCCTAGAGGACCACTGTCTAGAAGAGTTAAGCTCTAACTTGCCTCGACACACCTGCCATTCTTGTAATTCCTAGTAAGACCTTGATTATCTGTTCCAGGTGTGTTTAATTGGGGTTGGAGCTGAACTCTTCTGGACAGTGACCCTCCAGGATCAGGATTGGACACTCCTGGTATAGCTCAAAAGCGGCATCTCAGCATATACAGTACCTGATGTTAGGAAAACATTAGTTTTGCTGAATATCCCCAGTATTAAGCAAGACAAAAGTAGGAACCTAGAAAAATCTCTACAATCCCAGAAAATAGAGGAATCAATTAAACTATATGAAGAATAGAAGACCCCAGGGCCATGCGGTTTCTGTGTCGAGTTCTACAAAACGTTTTCTTCACAACTGGCCTCACTGCTGCTCTAGCATGTTTAATTATCCTTTTGAACATCCATCAAACCTCACAGTGTCACAGTCATGTTCTGTTTAGTTATATTCATGTTGAAAGGTCATGTGTAACATAGTCAAACCAAACTAGTGTTGGTTGGTTGAACCGGAACACGCGTGACCTTTCAACATGATTACATAATGTGTGCTGCATCACAGCTAGAGCAAGACGAGCATTTGTGGTTAAAAAGTATATAAATTATTATTTTTTGTTTAGAAAATGGCAGATGGTTTGTCTAGATAAGACTCTTATTTCTCGGCTGGGATCGTGTCGAGACTTTGAAGCTGCACTGAAACTCACATTTGGACCCCATTGAAGTCACTATATGGAGAAAAATCCTGCAATGTTTTCATCAGGAAACTTTAATTTCTTTTCGACTGAAGAAAGAAAGACATGAACATCTGTGATCACGTGGGGGCGAGAAAATTATCAGGACATTTTTATTCTGAAGTGAACTACTCCTTTAAAGTCAGTCAGATTTTATATTACTTTCTCGTTGATTGCCAGGACTTACTTATATCTGTTTAGTATTTTACTTAATTTCCTCAAATCTGCAGAGTTTTGGCCCTGGCGATGATATCTGCACTGCACGTGGCTGTGCAATGTGCATTTACCTTTAACTGAAATTTAGCTGGAAATTAAGCACTACCTTCTCCCATTTTCAAACACTTTGAATAGTTTGGGTCAACATAAGATCAGATATTAACCCTGAACCAGACTGACCTCTCAATCATCACATCACCCTTATAGCCTGCATACGATATAAACTCACTTGTTCTTTTAATTTTAAATACAACTAGACAGAAATCATAAGAAAAATTATGTTTCAAAGAAAATGCATGCTTTACTTTTTATCTGGAGTTGTGTTGGAAATTTTGAATCTTCAGTTACTCAGTTTAGCCGAAACATTATATCAGTGCTTAGATCAGAGAGTCATTTTTTATTTAAGTTTTTGTAAGAATATTCAGATATCTCTACTTTGAAAAGAAACTTTGATTTTGGGTGGGCACAATAAGGTTATTTCCTCTGAGAAGTGCTGAAATCACTGCAGTGTCATCCTACTCATTTGGATGATGCACAAATGAAAAACTCTCCGGAGGATTAAATTTAGCCGTCCTTTTGAGGCTGTGTGTTCGTCAAGCGTTGCTGACACTTGTAATGGTTTTCGATTAATACCACTTTTCTTTAGAGAGCAACAAAATACAGATAGGCTTGTCCAATGGACGTTCCTCCGAATCTTTAGGGAATTTTACTTAACCCCTTAACTGTCACCCCCCCCCCCCCTTTTGATAATTGACATTAAAACGCACTATACATACTTAAATGGTTGTAATTCAAAAATGCTTTGGAATACTGACCTAAGTTTGGTCTTGTTTTAAAGAAAACAATCAGCAGATTATTACGAAGTAAAAGCACTTCAATAAACTAAAGTATGAAAAAGTTATGGAAGTTATAATTTACAGTAAATAATTTTTTTTAATATAAAATAAATATTTTACAAAGTATTTTTACTATAAAATTACTATAAAATGAAAGCTATATATCTAACCAAGTTGTGTTCCAAATTTCAAGTTGATATCACAAAAATTGAAGTTCCCACCGGGTGCCATTGCATTCCATTGAATTTAATTGTATGCAATCTGCAGTAACAAATTCATAAATTTCTATCCAAATATCACTTCTGTCATGGAACCCTGAGACTCAGACCTTTCTGACAATATGTGTTTTGTCAATATTAGAAAAGGTTTTGATAATAAATTATGAAAGATGATGCCCAAAAGGGGAGGGGCCTAATAAAAAATACCGTTTTTATGGTAACGCAACATCCAATTTCAAAACGGTTTTCACAGGATGAATTCTGAGTTCATAAGCTTTCAAATGATATCTAATTTGTTTTAACTACTAAAATATGTGATATAATAATAATAAAAAAATTATTTACATATATATAATATATATTATACTTTTTAGAGGACTTCTTACTTTACTTTTTTAAATATAATTTTATCTTTTTTTATTGACAAATACTATATTATGTTTTATTATGAACTTTTAGCATTAAAAACCAAAGTTTCAATTATTAAAAGTGTTTGCGTCGACTTTTTGTGACAAAGGTCCGAAACTCCTGTAATGACGTTGATTTTTTGAGGCGCACTCTTGTCATAAATTCATATATTACTATTCAAACATAATTTGTAAGAAAAAAAAGCGCTAAAATATCTATTTAGGAGTCTTAGACCTTTCCAACGATATATAGTTTGTCATAATTAGATTAGGATTTAATAGTAATATAGCGAAGTAAAGTTCGATATCCCGTATACGGGATTGTGACAGATCGACAATATTCAGTTATTAAGACATTCAGTAGTTAACTTTCTGAAGTCATGATGCAGGTTAATACAGGTTTCTTATTATCAAGTTATTGATGATAATAATAATAATAATAAACTTTTATTGTATATCACTTGTTGTCTACATAAAATGCAGCTCAAGGTGCTTCACATGGTAAAAAAGAAAATTGGCTCTCAATATCAATATAAAAATACCCCAAAGCAACTATAAAAGGTTTACAAGGTAAAATAAACACACGTTCACAGAATTTTACACAATATCAATATACCCATAAGCAACTTTAAAAAGAATAATCTTAACCCGCCTTTTAAAATATGAATGCTAGTAGGCTCTCTCACTTCATTTGGTAGACACTTCCACATTTTTGCAGCATAGTGGGTTAAAGAAACACTACCAGACTGTGTAAGATTTACTGTATAATGTGCCAAAAGACCAGAGGATCTTAAACTACAATTTGGAAATTTGACAGACAGTCGGTAATATTTAAAGGTGTCCGATTATGCAGTGTTTTATAAACTAATAAAAGAACCAACTGGTGAACTGGAAACAATGCAACTTCATTAAAAATACTTCATAGTTTCATTGGTACTTTGGCTGCTACATTTTGTATCAATTGTAGCTTAGCTATACCAATAAGACGGGGAAAAATAAATGCATGAATTAGCGTCTTAGCATCATCCAAAGATTAAAAAAGCACGAATCCTGGCAATATTTCTCAGTTGGAAAACATAATTTTATCACATGATTAATAAGCTAGTTTGTTTGGATGATAGCAAGGTTCTGGAAAACGTTTGCTAACTTAAGTTCTGTTATAGACAACCAAGTTATCATGTTGCTAAGTTAAACTCTTAATAGCTAAGCAAGTTGGGTTTACAATAAACTAATAAGCTTAAAGTCCCCCTGTAGTCAATAATTGTATCCCTTAAAACTCATCTTTGATCACCAAAATTATACATTTAAACGTTTTATCCTTGTAAAATAAAAATCTTCGTCCCTTAAAATAGCTTGAATGTAACTCGACACCCTTGCCTCATTTAGCATATAAGCATTACTCTACAAAAGAGAAAATGTGAGCAAAATTAGCTTGAAAGCCACCAAGTGTTTAGACTTTACTTGAAAACATGCTCTGTTAAATTTGGAAAAAGCAATTTGGTAAAATTGTTGAATAAGGAATCAATAATGGCTCAGTGGAAAGCAATGTTGCCTCACAGCAGAAAAACCCAAGTTCGGCTGAGCCAGGAGTTTCCTCAAAGACATGGAGCATTGGTGAAGGGGAGAAACTAAATGTGCTAATGTGTGTGTGTGTGTGTGTGTGTGTGTGTTTGAGAGAGAGAGAGAGCGCTGTGACAGATTGGCCATCTGTCTGGGGTATTCCCTGCCTGTGGCCTGAGATGTATTCCCATGAACCTACAGAGGATAAGATCATGCAAGCAAGTAATAAGTGCTAGGAAAATGCCCTGCCTACACTGGATGCGTCGAAGTGAATGTTCGTTCATCTTTATGATAAGTCATTCCTCATCCATTTGTCCTGTTGTTAAAAGTAGAGCAAGCGTGTAGTATGTCACAAATAGAATTGGGTATCATTTACTGTCAACGACTCGGCACAACTCAATCAGTGTAAGGGTTTTCTGGCTGGGGGAAGCTCATTTTTCCCTCTTGGTTTTCCCCAGTTCTCAGTTACACTGCTAAGTGTGTGGAATGTGGACAGCTGGTTACTCTGACTATACAAAGAAGGGGAAGTATTCAAAACGATCCACATTCACACGGATCCGCGAAAACAGCTAAAAACGCAGTATTCTGCTGCCAGGCCAGTAGATGGCGATGAAACACTATAGACTGAACATGCAATACGCATGTACATGACGTCATCGTTTTCAGAGATTTGCGTTTTTGTTGTATACACGGAGACCGTTTTCAAAAACATGCACTTTGAAACCAGATTTCTAAAGTTTGCGTTTTCAGGCACCCAAAAATGCTATTCTCGTGTAAACGAACGACCAAAACGCATACAACGTTTTTAGTTGAAAACGGTGTCATGTAAACGTACCCTAAGGGCCAGATTTACTAAACAGGGCAAATTAAAATGTGAGAACGCTATAATCCGGGAGAGGATTACAATATAATATATAATGTAATATAGTAATATAATATAATGAGGGGAGTGTAAATTTCTATGGATGATCTACTGAAGACGTTGCACGTCTATTAAAGAACACACATGCAGCCGGCTCATTTCCATAATGCCCAACACAATCTACCAAGAGCAGCGCTAATTAGCATCTTGTTTAAGACATGCTTTTTTGGGCGTTAAATAATGGTACAAATACCCGTGAGTTGACATTTAAATACTCTCCTCACATAAATTTGTGTCTGAAAGGGAAACTTCAACAAATGCATATGCAATAATGTCAGCCGCACTAATTTTTCACCGTTTGTCTTTAATCTGTTAATCAGTTAATCTGCCCCTAAGACTTTCTCTGGTTAAGTTCACTGTGCTTTAACTACAGATCTTGTGTTTGCTATATTCATGATGATGGAATGGATCTTTTTTTCTAAAAGATTTGTGAAACTCTTGCTTTTTACACCCCCACATTTTTCGTCTTATTTTTAACTGTTTGTCCATAACAATGATGTGGGACATTTGCTATATATTGACCTAGCTAAGTAGATCACAGTCATCTAAATATAAAGCAGCAATCTATCTATACTGTCACAACATTGTATGATCAGTTAAATGCAACATTTACAATTTTATTGATCCTCAAATTTATCAGACAGAAAGTTAACATATGCATGTAAATTACAGAATCACCTACAACTAGAAAAATCTTTAAAGCTTGATTAACACATATTGTGTAGTCTTATCATACCATTACAATATACTGTCTTAAAGTCCCCCAGTGGTGAAAATCCAGTTTTTAATATTGTTTAGAAGTCTATGTGGTGTTTTTAATGTGCTTTAAGACAAACCATGTGTAAATTCATAAGTCGACAGCATTGCTGAGTATTTTCTCCTTAAAACTGCAGTGAACCAAAGACAGTCTCAAAAACACGGTTTGAAATCGCTGGTGTTTCTGACGTCACAAACTACCTTGTAACCAATCAGATCAACGTGTGATCGTCAATGAGTGGATCTCTGAGCTGAGTGAGTGAGTGGAGGCGGGGCTCGTAGAACCGCGCATACTAAATGAGGCAAGGGTGTCGAGTTACATTCAAGCTATTTTAAGGCATGAAGATTTTTTTCAAAGATGAGTTAAAATTATTGACTACAGGGGGACTTTAAGTCCATCCATCCATTCATTCTCCATATCACTTTTCCTATGAAGGGTTGTGTGGATGCTGGAGCCTATCCCAGTATTTCAGGCCGTATGGGCAGGGAAACAACCTGGACGGGTGGCCATTCCATCACAGGAATAACACACACTCACACACACCTGGCTCACCTGGGATTCAAACTGCAGACCTTCTTGCTGTAAGGCGACCCAATGAGTCAGCAATTTGAAGATATATAGTGTGAACATTTATGCATGAATCATTGGCCAAATTAGAGCAAGGAGTTGTGAAACATCTACAAAGAAGGGGTGAGCAATGGAAATAGGAAGTGGCTCATCTCAGGAAAACCAGCACCCCGTTGATCCATTTTCCATTTGTAGCAACCTCTTCAGAGAATGACACTTTCAAATATGCCAGTCGCTTCCAATATTAGACCCCCATTAACCTAGAATTTCCTAGTTTTGTCTCTGCTAGGGAGATAGAGGAATTAATTGAGAAATGTGAAAATTTCAGTGTTGTCTGCCCGAAGTTGGTAAATGGCTAAGAGGAACAAGTTTCTCAACAAGTTTGCTCGTAACGATGTATGGAAACATGTTTTAAATGGAAGTAGTAAAAAAAAACAAATATAAAACCCCACGGATTTCTTCGACAGAAGTGAAAGAACCAGGATATATGCTTGGGGTTGACCTGATGGGCCACTTTTCAAAAAGCAACAATGGTAGTACTTTCGTTCATGTTATGGCCAACTGTTTCACAAAGTGGATCGTGCATTTCCCATAGTGAAACAGAAACACTGTGAATTTGTCACATCTTTAAGGATGAAATCTTCAGCAGGTGAGGGTTTCTTTCAGTCTCTGGGCTGTAATTCCTTAGCCTGCGATTGGACAACCTATGCAAGAACTGGGGGTGACTCAAAAACAAACTGTATATATTTATAAATGCAGTTCAGTTTTTCCCCAATTAGGGATAGCAATGCATTTTTTATAGTTGAGCTTGAACAGAATCATACAGCACCATACAAGTAGGCACTGCACATCTGAGTCTGCGGGGGAGTCACTATCTTGGCTGCTCTTCCAGATTTAATTGCATATGTACCCTCTGTAGGTTTCTGTTTGAAGATTAAGATCTATATAGATGTTTGAAGATTATAATATTTATTGGCATTAATGGTAGGTAGGGGATAACTGCCTGTTTTATTATTAGCCGATATATATTTTGTGTGTGTGTTTTTCTCTCTCTTGCCCTGAGTGACTTTTCCAGTAAGAAAAAATGTCAAAGACAAAAAAAAATTCACCTACGCCTTTTCACCTTTTCAGAATAGGAAAGCTTTTGCATATACAAAAGAAATGTATGCATGCTCACATGATACAATTTCTGGTGTACATGTTTCACAGAAAAAGCCTTTTTTAAATAATGTTTTTGGCCTTTCTGCATTTATTGTGATAGGACAGTTCCGAGTGAGACAGGAAACAACTGAAGAGGGAAATGGGATCACCACAAGCCAGGTCTCAAACTCGAGGAGCTATAGCGCCGTACGTCTGTCAACAAATCAATGTGTAATAGACTGTGTTGTAGAATGCATACGAACACTATGATAAATGCAAAAGGAAATATTTAATAAATCCACAAGCAATAATCCACACGAAGAGAAAAGCATACAACTTGTGGTTTTCGACACTCTTGATGCTTCGAATCTTTTCCCGGAACAATCAGGGGAAAGCCTCAGTGCTTCATGAGGCTTCATTTGCCCATCCCTGGTAGAGTGCACACGAACACTATGATGAATGCAAAAGGCAGTATTTAATAAATCCACAGGCAATAATCCACACAATGAGAACAGCATACAACACATCCAATATAAACGAGACCCAACAGCAATTAACAGAAACAGAGGAACTTAAGTATACATGCAAACAAGGATAGTTAATGACACACATCTGAACTAAATGACAAATTCAAATTAACAACCATGACAACAAACTCAACAGGGGAAAAGAGCAAACAGAAACAAGGTTCAAACTGAGTGTGATTGTGACAGTACGCCCCCTCCCGGAAGCCGCGACCTCATGCCGGCAGATAAATGGAGGAGATTTAGCTGGGTTTAGAACCGGGAGAGGACCAAATAAAAAAGTCCAGGGTGGTGTAGGTTGTGTGTTCCAGTTGTAACGTAAAGTTGAGATGTTGTTGCCCAGAGAGAAAAACAATATGTGGTGTCGGAGGAAAAGATGCACGAGAGACGAGATATGGCGTATTTTCCTCGGGTTTAATAAAATGACTTAAACGTCACACTTATCCGCATACAGGGAGATTGAGTGAGAAAAAGCAAACATTCAACTCTGGTCACAAATAGAAAGGGAAATAAAAGAAAGAGTACAAAAGTCGGTAGAATGGTTTTCTATTCTTCTGCTCACCTGTCACATCTATTACAGACACACTCTCTAACTCACATGGGCAGTTCTCATTGTACCTCGAATTACCGAAAATGCACAAAGTGACCGTTCCACAGTGAATGGCCTTGAACAGGGACAGACAGGAGGTGACTCAGGCCACAGCCAGGACTGGGCTCAGCGGTGGCGTCGCGGGAGGGAGGACCCATGGAGGATGACCGGAAGCGACGGCCGCGTAGGAGGTGGAGCCCACCACGCAGGCGAAGAGCGGATGTAGTGTAGAGACACCGAAGACCTAGGCAGCCGCGACGGAGCTGCAGCGGCGAACCCCTGAGATGTAAGCAGGGATCCGGAGGCCAGAGGTGGAGATTAGCGAGCTAGCCGGAGCTGCAGGGGCGGAGGGCCGGAGAGGAGCGAATGGCCCACAGGTCTGTGGCGGAGGTGATGGGATGTTCAACCCAGGTGGAGCCGACGGTCCGAGGGAGGCTGATGAGGCCGAATTCCCAATGGTCCTTGCTGGAGACGAGGCATATATATATATACATAAGATGTGGCCTTGGCTACGGCAGTGCATTGGAACAAATGCGTCAATATAGCTGCCATCATGGAACAGGGGAGCCCCTCCTCTTTAATGCATCAGCGTCAATGTAGGAAAAGGTCTAACGGAAATAAAATCACCATAAATCGTCATGAATGCGATTTTCTAGTTTTCTTTGTTCGTTCCAACGATCAGACATGTATTTATCATTTAGTCCAGAGAAATTTTTAAAAAATGTAAAAATTTCACATTATTGTGAAATGTAATCCCTTGCTGTCTGGTTTTAGATTTTGTTTGTGTGAACATCCATGTACAACCATGCCATTGAGAGGCAGAGTTGTTGCTGAGGGGCTAATGGGTGGCAGGATTGGCTGGGGACGGGAGAAGGGTATGTTGAGACAGACAAAGACTGAGAAAACATTAGTAGTGTGGTCCGTGGCGAAGGTGATGCGATGCCCGACCCAGGTGGAGCTGATAGACCAAGGGAGCCCGGCGAGGCCAAATGCCCAATGGTCCTTGCTGGAGACGAGGGATGAAGAAGCGCAGTTGCCGGAGTCAGGGCGACAGGTCGAGGTGTACCGGAGCGTTCGGAGGCAGAAGGGGGCAGATTGGAGGCAGCAATGACTGGGTGGCAGGATTATCTGAAGACTGGAGAAGGGCGTGTTGAGACAGAGAAAGACTGAGAAAACAAATAAAGTGATTAGTGGTGGAGAGGGAGGTTGGGCGGGGCCAGCGGGTCAGATGATGATGATTCAAGTTCAGGCAGGATTATAAGTGCTGTTTGTAACTTTTTTACTCTACTAAAGCGTAAAAATACCATAATATGTTTGCAGATATTTAGGAAACATGCTAAGTTCACATTCTCGTTTCTCTGAAAAACACAGCCAGTTATTTAACTTATTATTTTACACACGTTCCATGTTGTCAGTCGGTTTTTGTTTTGGTCTGTGTGACTCCGCCCACTGCCAGTTGACCCAATAGTATTTAGACACCCCGGGATGCCAGTTTGCCAGGAAACACTGCGATGCGCAGCATTGGAAACGAGCAAACAAACTGGGTCAGAGATTGCAGATTCCACACAACCTGAAAAGCCTCGATATCCATCTACAAATCTCTATGACGAGAGCATATTAAAACACGGATAGATCAACTCATTAACTTACAGTGTGTAAGTCTCCTCGGCTTTTGGTGTCAAATGCGCTCGTTCCTGTTGCGTGCCCTCAAACTGGCCAACCGAGTGAGCGTCGAGTCTGAGGAGAAGAGGGCGGGGGAAACAACGATCTCCGATATTTTGAATTTGGACTGCAATACCTTTTTCGACCACTAGCTGTCAATCTTACAGACAGCACCTTTAAAGGAGGCAGGGGATCCAACTCTCCTAACACAAAACAACAGTCCATAAAATCCAGCCGGGACTCACTCTCAGTGGCGGGACTCGCTTCCATCCCCTCCTACTCCACATGATGGATGGGGAAGCCGGCTCGCACACCTGGTCAGACTCGGCTAGCTCATGCTCTGGGGTGATGTCCTGCTCGATCACTCCTCTAGGCACGGGCTCAAACATTGTGGTGGAGAAAGGCTCATGGTATGCGGTGGGATCCTGCTGTCGCTCCTCGCAGCGGGATAGTCTCTGGCTGGGCATTGGGTGAGGAGTGCGGTTGGTATCGTCGTCAGCTGGTCCGCCGGTTAGCGCTGATACACAGGATACCAGCACCTACTCCATGTAAACAGTGAAGCTCCCCTGGACAACTGCTCTCTGGCCGGCGTGTAGGAACGAACATAAGCAGTTGTCCGATTAGTTGGTGAGATGGGCTAGGAACAAGAAATCCTCCACATGTTCCTCAAGGGAGTGTTAACCCAAAAAAAAAACAGGGGAAACGCACAAACCAAAAACACAAGAAACAAACACTCAATGTAATGTGTGACATGTATTCTGTAGCAGATTGTTTTGTAGAGTGTAGTGATGTTACATATGACACTGAAGCTTCAAAGCGCGTATTGAGTACGCAACGCAATTTCTCACGAAGCTCCGTGACGGAGCGCGTATTGTTTTCAGAGAAACACGTGATCAACGAAAAACGAAACCTCACTTTCTCTCCAGTCACGTGAATGCTTCACTTTGCGTGTCCCAGACCACTGCACCATTTACTAACAATTATTTTTTTAATCACATTTTTTTAATATAATTGTTACATTTAATTTATTGGCACACTTTAATATGAGAATTATATTATCAGAAAACTGAACATTTAGCATTGTCAGGCTTTTATTTGTGCTTAATAGATAAAACAACGGCTATAAATCCGTTATATGAATATATCAGGTTTACGGCTGCTATAAATTTGACCTGCCATAAGATGGCTCGGATTTTGACACCCTTGACGCTTCGAATCTTTTCCCGGAACAATCAGGGGAAAGCCTCAGTGCTTCATGAGGCTTCATTTGCCCATCCCTAGTAGAGTGCACACGAACACTATGATGAATGCAAAAGGCAAATAAATCCACAGGCAATAATCCACACAATGAGAACAGCATACAACACATCCAATATAAACGAGACCCGACAGCAATGAAAAGAAACAGAGGAACTTAAGTATACATGCAAACAAGGATAGTTAATGAGACACACCTGTATTGAATGACCAATTAAATTAACAACCATGACAACAAACTCAACAGGGGAAAAGAGCAAACAGAAACAAGGTCCAAACTGAGTGAGATTGTGACACTATGGCTCTTGAACTTGACATATAGGATATTACAGAATGAAAAACACTGATTTGTTTAACATTAGAAACACTATTCTGAGATAGTGCACATATCTCAGAAGTGCTATTTAAAAGGATATTCAAATGACGGAAATTGTGGCTCTTTCTTTGTTTCATGTGGTCAAGATTTGTGATCCACTTTTACCCTTACATTCACTACCTCTATCCAACAGGAAGTTGGCCAATCACGTCAAAGTTGGTCTGAAACATTTTGAGATATGGTTGATGTTAAACTGCAAAAGGACTTTTGATGTCTTGAATAAAAAGATTATTGATTTTTGATTGCTTTAAATCTAATTCGTCACACACATAACAGGAAAAAGATAAGAAATGAGTGTGGCGGGAAGTGGGGGAGTTTGGCTCTAGTCAGTTTAACTTACAGTCACCAAACTTGGTACATATATTGTTCTCGTCCAGCTAGACATCTTTGAAAATTACAGTCATTAGCTCTCCCAAACATGTTCACTATTTTTGAATCTAATGTGGATTTTTTTAAAGACCGTTAAACACTTGTTTTGAGAGGTGTGGTAACCAAAGTACATATAAGCAGAATAAGCAATCCATACCTTTAAATAATTGAAAAAAAATGCATACCCTAGGTGGTAGCAGAGTATGAAATATATTTCAATAATTCAAATGTCTGGAGTCAATTATTCCTTACATAGATGTTTTTGCACAAGGGTTTGATTTGTTGACTGAAGTGTGATCCTGTGAACACCTGTCAGGTAGATTACACCTTTCCTTTGACACATGAATACTTCTCGCTACATTTGCAGTACACTTATTTACCTTTCTATCAAAAGTTCTTTACAAATGAGGGAAAGTAATACATCTTTACAGCAAAGTGATTCGTCTTAAGGAGGCAGTAACATGAGACTGGCTATAATGCAAAGTGCCAAGACTTTTCTAAATACAGGCTAAAATAGAGATGAAAGCAAGATAAGATAAAGCATTTTATTTAATATTCAGAGTTAACTGCAGGATTTCATCTGAGCTTTTGCACAGAAACCTGCCCTGGTTAGAAACTTTTTGCAAAAACAAAACCAAAATGTTCAATTCAATTCATTTTAAAGTTGATTGACTGACAGAACAGATCTATCCAAACCCCATGACTGACAGGGATGGTCTATAAATAATGAATCATGAGTCATAAATCATAAATCAATTACTAGTGTGTATGAACAAGCTATGTGTGCTGTAACTGGTTTAATAGGGTGCGTAAGAGAGGTAAAGTTAAAGTTACGTCTTAACTACTAATCTAGTCGTCTTAGAAGACTAATTTACCTTCAATAACCACTGCGGAAACTGCCCAGGGCTTCAGTTTTCGAAAGCATTGTAGCCTATAAGTAGATTAGAACCAATGGTCTCTACAATCAACTTAGATTGTGAAGCTTTTGAGAAACACAGCCCTGGCTTTCCTATGATATCCACTTTCAGTCAACCAAAAACATAATGTTGGCAATTTTAGGTGTGCCTAATTATTGACACAGCTTGGTCAGATCTATATGTGAAATTTATGATTTAAGCCTCTGTAAAGTTACTAAATTTGACTCATTGGTGTCCAAAGACATTGGAACTCCTGCAGTTTTTTTTTTTTTTCGTTTTACACACAATTTTATCTAAAATTATGTTTAAATTTAACAAAGTATTTGGTCTCCACAATTCTTTATTTTACTGTCACTATTACAGGATATTTGCCTTTTATTCAGAATTTAATAAATGGATTTAAATAAGAAAATAAAGAGAACTGACCAACATTTTTGGGATGTACTAGAATATGCATTATATTTTATTGTTAAAACACCATTTATACACCATTTAATCATGATACTTGTCGGAAAACTATGTGAATACAAACTGTAATCCATCACAAAACCATGGTTAATTTTCCTAAGGTCTTACAAAAGCGAGAGCTTACAGAAGCTACAGTAAACACTATACCAACACTTATAAGTTTGACAGCCTTAGGAAGGTCGAAATAAATGAGTTTTAGAAACAGGATGGAAAAAACAGCGTCTCTTTGACAACAACGACCCGGTCTTCTCTATTGCAGCTCAACCAGGCCTTGTCCCCTTTTTTGCGTAGTCAGTGGGCAGGGATTATTTAAATGAGTAACATTATGACTTCACAAAGCCTGGAAAAAATGCGTTGTAGTCCAAACGAGCCGTTGTAGTTCTTGGAAAGTGGATTCTGTTAAATAAAATATCTCCCTTTGGAGTGGACTTTGAGCTTGGAAACCTTGCAGATCTTTTTATGCTCAAACAGCAACATTACACACTAACTGATGTTGAAAAAGTAAAAAGGCATAATAAGACCACTTTAATATTTGGTAGAACAGCCTTTGGTCAAAATAACTGCAATTAAGTACTTTCTAAAACGTTCATCAAGCTCTCTGCACCGCTGTACTGTAATTTTGGCCCACTCCTCTTGTGCAAACTGCTCAAGTTCCCCCATATTAGATTGGCGTCTTCCCTTAACTTCTGTTTCCAGACCTCTCCACAAGCGTTCAATGTAATTTAGATCTAGACTCTTGCCGAACAGTCCATAATTTTGTCTTGAGTGATTCCCGGGTGCATTTTGCCCTACATAAAGACCTTTGACTTTCAATGGAGAACAAGCTTTCTGACACTCTGTCCAACATTGTGCCCCAAAATACCTTTTTTACTGGATTTCATGATGCCATGCACACAAAGACACCCATTGCCAGAGGCAGCGGAGCATCCCCAAAACACCAGTGAACCACCTCCATGTTTGACTGTAGGGAACCTTCTCTTTTCTTTGAAAGCTTTATTTTGTTTTCTGTGATGGCATGGTTTACTCAAAAGCTCTAATTTGGTCTCATCTGTCAGGAAATTATTTCATACACCACTAGAAATTGTACGTTCTCAAAACACCCCCGCTGGTGTCAAAATCACCTAGTAACGTTCCCATTTGTTCATGATGTTAAGTTGTTTAAAGGATTATGGGACGTTATTTGGCGGACCTTCAGGGAACATTGAGGATGTTTACAGAACGTTTATGGAACCATATTTTATTTGGAAATGTAATGTTCCCAGACAGTTCTCAGAATGTCCCTGCTAGTATCAAGGACGTCGCCTTGTTACGTTCCCAGAATGTTCCGAGACGGTCATGATGTGGAGTACTTTAAACGTTTAGGGGACGTTATTTGGCGGACCTTCAGGGAACATTCAGGACGTTCTGGGAATGTTTAGGGGACCATTACTATAGGACGTTCCCTCTAGGTCTCGACTAGTGTTGTCAAAAGTAAAGGTTCTTTGGTACCAAGTCGGTACTGATTTTTTTTCCAGCATTTCAGTTGTACAGTACCAGTAGCACCGAGTCCTGGGTATATTCAGTACCCACTAATAGGAGCTGCTTTCATTCGCTTCCGTGTTTATCTAAGCACAGGGCTCCAGACTAACAATTTTTACTTGGAGCACTCGATACAAACTAGTGTATGGAACGTCCCAATAAAGACATATCGGGAATGTTATTATATGACCAACAGAGGACCACGTGGGAACGTTCTGTTAACGTCCCAAATGTCCTCTTTGTAACGTTCTTATATGACCATAAAATAACCAAAATGGAACGTCCCCATAAAAACATATAAGGAACCTTGAACTGGAAAACTTTCATAAACAAAAGAGGTAGAAAAGTCCCTATTGTTTTGTAAAGGTTCGGGATTTTCGCCACCTTTAGAGAACTTTTAGGGTATGTTTTGCAATGTCGCGAGAAAGTCTCCTCTAAGGTGGGTAGATATTTTGGTGCATTCAGGCGTTTTCTGGCAAATTTCAGTCTGGGTTTCTTATGTTAGTCAGTGGGGTTCTCCTGGGTGTCCCTTACCACGTAACTCTCTTTATTTGAGTGATGGGGCAAGCTGTGTAGCGGTGCAAAAAACAGCGGGCTAAAGTGCTTTCTCCACCACCGATTCTTCACTGCAATCTTCTTGTGGCCTCATCCAGTGCGGTCGGCTACAGTGTCTTCTTGCTAACATTAAGTACGTGGAAACAGGAAAAGCAAGGTCTCTGGAGATGCACTTGTAGCCTTGAGATTGTCCATGCTCGGCTATAATCTTGCGTATGACCTCAGATAAATCTGTGGTATTCTTTCTGTTGTTCATTCCCATTGCAGTACAAACAGTAACATAAAACAGGAGAATGAATCATTTTCTCTATTCACACTGGCTGAATTCATGATTCTAGCAAACTCACCAAAAGAAAGTTAAATTCCAAAGTAAATAGGAATATCTTTCCTTTAGAAGGCATCATTAATATTTTCCAGTACATTTTAGGATTTCTCTGTGGAATGAGGTAATTTTGTTTTGTTCAACTGCACTCATACATATTCGGATACCAAATTATGTTTTAATTCTGGAAGAAATTGTGCAACTTTTTTTTTTTTTGTGCAAGGATGCCAATATTTGTGGCTACCTCTGCCATGTACTTAACAGGAAAAAACAGGATGATTTTTCTTTCCCTCTTCTGGAGATTTTCACATTATTTTCTCACTAAATGTAAATGTTCATGTTTTTACATGAAACAGGTCAAAAATAGAATATACCTTCACAGAATATGCATTACTATTATAAAGTAATAAAAAAACACATATAATGTGCTTGAATTGGTTGGCTATTGAAGACTGATGGAGAAGCTGTTAGCAGCAATAATGGATCTCATGCACACTCTATTGTTTAAAAACCCATTAAAACAACAATGCAAGTACAGTAGCTACTATTTGAAGCATATAATATGATGTGTGCTTGGCAACATAGTGTAGGAGGTGTGCGGCAGCCTTCAGGGTATATCACTGCCTCCTACTGCTCTACTTGACTTTCAGATTTTACAATATCAGCTTCCAGGGAGAAAAAAAGCCTTTCTTTTTCAGCCATGACAATCATACAACAATCACCATTTGTACAGAAATTTCTTTAAAAATGACAAATGCATAGGTAGTACCAACTGCAAGACCTTCAGTCCAAGTCTAATAATTTAGTCATCTAGTTGTCTAGTTTTTTCAAACGAACCCTCCGGCTCAGTCAAAAGCTTATATCCATATCACAATAACCTGTTTAACATTCACCTTGATTAAATTGTTGAAAAATTTGAAAGTTCAGTGCTTATACCTGACAGTTCCTACTTATTAAAACTAAGATGTCACATGTTACTAAAGGCACCACATCTGCATTTGAGCACTTTGGGGTTTAATACTGAATTTGTCTTTGCCACTTGACCTTAACACAGCATTCATACGTCATACAACTCAATACATGCTATTTTCTTGAGTAGGAAACTCCCTGCCAATAAATGTAAATAAAAGTGAATGTTTGTTATTAGGTAAAAAAAGATGTAAGACTTGGGGCCAGTTGCATTACCATCCATTATGTTAAGAACTAGTATCAACAACCAGCAGTTAGTTAGAGGTAATCAGTCTTTCTTTATCTGTAGCAAATTAGACCAATCCACATTTTTATGTAACTGACATAAAAGAGTTATAATTAATTAGTCTTAAAGAAAAAAATTAGATGACTTACTTGTAAGCCTAATCTTATCATTTTATGCAACCAGTGTTTGGTCTTTGAAATTAATAGTTTATTACATGTTTTTAACCTTTATATGCTTAATAATGACTGCATGTCAAATCCTTCCTTTAAAGGGATAGTTCACACAAAAATTAAAATTCTGTCATTAATAACTCTCCCTTGTGTCGTTCCAAACTCGTAAGTCTTTCGTTAATCTTCGGAAAACAAATGAAGAACTTTTCGATGAACTCTGAGAGCTTTCTGTCCCTCCATTGACAGCTACGCAACTGAAACTTTGACGCTTCAAGAAGTTCATAAAGAGATTGTAAAAATAAAATCCATATGAATCGAACGCTTTAAGTCCAAATTCTCTGAAGAGACTTGATAGCTTTTTATGATGAACAGATTGAAATTAGGCCTTTATTCAAATTTAGACATTGATCAGCAAACAAAACGAAGCACAGCCGAATATGCTTGACACGCAAGAACAAACCTCTTGCTGAAGCTTAAACGTAATGCGTAACACGAGAATGAACCTCATTGGTTCTTGCTGAAGCTCAAACGTGATGCGTAACACGAGAATGAACCTCATTGGTTCTTGCTGAAGCTCAAACGTGATGCGTAACACGAGAATGAACCTCATTGGTTCTTGCTGAAGCTCAAACCTGTTGCGCAACACGAGAATGAACCTCATTGGTTCTTCCCGGAGCTCAAATGTGATGCGTAACATGAGAGTGAACCTCATTGGTTCTTGCTGAAGCTCAAACGTGATGCGTAACACGAGAATGAACCTCATTGGTTCTTGCTGAAGCTCAAATGTTATGCGTAACACGAGAATGAACCTCATTGGTTCTTGCTGAAGCTCATACATGATGCGCAACACGAGAATGAACCTCATTGGTTCTTGCTGAAGCTCAAACCTGTTGCGCAACACGAGAATGAACCTCATTGGTTCTTGCTGAAGCTCAAACGTGATGCGTAACACGAGAGTGAACCTCATTGGTTCTTGCTGAAGCTCAAACGTGATGCGTAACACGAGAATTAACCTCATTGGTTCTTGGTGAAGCTCAAACATACTGCGTAACACAAGAATGAACCTCATTGGTTCTTGCTGAAGCTCAAACCTGTTGCGTAACACGAGAATGAACCTCATTGGTTCTTGCTGAAGCTCAAACGTTATGCGTAACACGAGAGTGAACCTCATTGGTTCTTGCTGAATCTCAAACATGTTGCGTAACACGAGAATGAACCTCATTGGTTCTTGCTGAAGCTCAAACGTTATGCATAACACGAGAGTGAACCTCATTGGTTCTTGCTGAAGCTCAAACGTGATGAGTAACACGAGAATTAACCTCATTGGTTCTTGCTGAAGCTCAAACGTGATGCGTAACACGACAATGAACCTAATTGGTTCATGCTGAAGCTCATTCATGATGCGTAACACGAGAGTGAACCTCATTGGTTCTTGCTGAAGCTCAAACGTTATGCGTAACACGAGAGTGAACCTCATTGGTTCTTGCTGAATCTCAAACATGTTGCGTAACACGAGAATGAACCTCATTGGTTCTTGCTGAAGCTCAAACGTTATGCATAACATGAGAGTGAACCTCATTGGTTCTTGCTGAAGCTCAAACGTGATGAGTAACACGAGAATTAACCTCATTGGTTCTTGCTGAAGCTCAAACGTGATGCGTAACACGACAATGAACCTAATTGGTTCATGCTGAAGCTCAAACGTTATGCATAACACGAGAGTGAACCTCATTGGTTCTTGCTGAAGCTCAAACGTGATGAGTAACACGAGAATTAACCTCATTGGTTCTTGCTGAATCTCAAACCTGTTGCGCAACACGAGAATGAACCTAATTGGTTCTTGCTGAAGCTCAAACGTGATGCGTAACACGAGAGTGAACCTCATTGGTTCTTGCTGAAGCTCAAACGTGATGAGTAACACGAGAATGAACCTCATTGGTTCTCGCTGAAGCTCAAACGTGATGCGTAACACGACAATGAACCTCATTGGTTCATGCAGAAGCTCATTCATGATGCGTAACACGAGAATGAACCTCATTGGTTCTTGCTGAATCTCAAACCTGTTGCGCAACACGAGAATGAACCTAATTGGTTCTTGCTGAAGCTCAAACGTGATGCGTAACACGAGAGTGAACCTCATTGGTTCTTGCTGAATCTCAAACATGTTGCGTAACACGAGAATGAACCTAATTGGTTCTTGCTGAAGCTCAAACGTGATGCGTAACACGAGAGTGAACCTCATTGGTTCTTGCTGAATCTCAAACCTGTTGCGCAACACGAGAATGAACCTAATTGGTTCTTGCTGAAGCTCAAACGTTATGCATAACACGAGAGTGAACCTCATTGGTTCTTGCTGAAGCTCAAACGTGATGAGTAACATGAGAATGAACCTCATTGGTTCTTGCTGAAGCTCAAACGTGATGCGTAACACGACAATGAACCTCATTGGTTCATGCTGAAGCTCATTCATGATGCGTAACACGAGAATGAACCTCATTGGTTCTTGCTGAATCTCAAACCTGTTGCGCAACACGAGAATGAACCTAATTGGTTCTTGCTGAATCTCAAACCTGTTGTGCAACACGAGAATGAACCTCATTGGTTCTTGCTGAAGCTCAAACCTGTTGCGCAACACGAGAATGAACCTAATTGGTTCTTGCTGAATCTCAAACCTGTTGTGCAACACGAGAATGAACCTCATTGGTTCTTGCTGAAGCTCAAACGTGATGCGTAACACGAGAGTGAACCTCATTGGTTCTTGCTGAATCTCAAACATGTTGCGTAACACGAGAATGAACCTCATTGGTTCTTGCTGAAGCTCATACATGATGCGTAACACGAGAATGAACCTCATTGGTTCTTGCTGAATCTCAAACCTGTTGTGCAACACGAGAATGAACCTCATTGGTTCTTGCTGAAGCTCAAACGTGATGAGTAACACGAGAATTAACCTCATTGGTTCTTGCTGAAGCTCAAACGTGATGCGTAACACGACAATGAACCTAATTGGTTCATGCTGAAGCTCATTCATGATGCGTAACACGAGAATGAACCTCATTGGTTCTTGCTGAATCTCAAACCTGTTGCGCAACACGAGAATGAACCTAATTGGTTCTTGCTGAAGCTCAAACGTGATGCGTAACACGAGAGTGAACCTCATTGGTTCTTGCTGAAGCTCAAACGTGATGAGTAACACGAGAATGAACCTCATTGGTTCTTGCTGAAGCTCAAACGTGATGCGTAACACGACAATGAACCTCATTGGTTCATGCAGAAGCTCATTCATGATGCGTAACACGAGAATGAACCTCATTGGTTCTTGCTGAATCTCAAACCTGTTGCGCAACACGAGAATGAACCTAATTGGTTCTTGCTGAAGCTCAAACGTGATGCGTAACACGAGAGTGAACCTCATTGGTTCTTGCTGAATCTCAAACATGTTGCGTAACACGAGAATGAACCTAATTGGTTCTTGCTGAAGCTCAAACGTGATGCGTAACACGAGAGTGAACCTCATTGGTTCTTGCTGAATCTCAAACCTGTTGCGCAACACGAGAATGAACCTAATTGGTTCTTGCTGAAGCTCAAACGTTATGCATAACACGAGAGTGAACCTCATTGGTTCTTGCTGAAGCTCAAACGTGATGAGTAACATGAGAATGAACCTCATTGGTTCTTGCTGAAGCTCAAACGTGATGCGTAACACGACAATGAACCTCATTGGTTCATGCTGAAGCTCATTCATGATGCGTAACACGAGAATGAACCTCATTGGTTCTTGCTGAATCTCAAACCTGTTGCGCAACACGAGAATGAACCTCATTGGTTCTTGCTGAAGCTCAAACGTGATGCGTAACACGAGAGTGAACCTCATTGGTTCTTGCTGAATCTCAAACATGTTGCGTAACACGAGAATGAACCTCATTGGTTCTTGCTGAAGCTCATACATGATGCGTAACACGAGAATGAACCTCATTGGTTCTTGCTGAATCTCAAACCTGTTGTGCAACACGAGAATGAACCTCATTGGTTCTTGCTGAAGCTCAAACGTTATGCGAAACACGAGAGTGAACCTCATTGGTTCTTGCTGAAGCTCAAACGTGATGCGTAACACGAGAATGAACCTCATTGGTTCTTGTTGAAGCTCAAACGTGATGCGTAACACGAGAATGAACCTCATTGGTTCTTGCTGAAGCTCATACATGATGCGTAACACGAGAATGAACCTCATTGGTTCTTGCTGAATTTCAAACCTGTTGCGCAACACGAGAATGAACCTCATTGGTTCTTGCTGAAGCTCAAACGTGATGCGTAACATGAGAGTGAACCTCATTGGTTCTTGCTGAAGCTCAAACGTACTGTGTAACACAAGAATGAACCTCATTGGTTCTTGCTGAAGCTCATACATGATGCGTAACACAAGAATGAACCTCATTGGTTCTTGCTGAATCTCAAACATGTTGCGTAACACGAGAATGAACCTCATTGGTTCTTGCTGAAGCTCAAACGTTATGCGTAACACGAGAGTGAACCTCATTGGTTCTTGCTGAAGCTCAAACGTGATGCGTAACACGAGAATGAACCTCATTGGTTCTTGCTGAAGCTCAAACGTGATGCGTAACACGAGAGTGAACCTCATTGGTTCTTGCTGAATCTCAAACCTGTTGCGCAACACGAGAATGAACCTCATTGGTTCTTGCTGAAGCTCAAACGTGATGCGTAACACGAGAGTGAACCTCATTGGTTCTTGCTGAAGCTCAAACGTACTGCATAACACAAGAATGAACCTCATTGGTTCTTGCTGAAGCTCATACATGATGCGTAACACAAGAATGAACCTCATTGGTTCTTGCTGAAGCTCAAACCTACTGCGTAATACAAGAATGAACCTCATTGGTTCTTGCTGAAGCTCATACATGATAGGTAACACAAGAATGAACCTCATTGGTTCTTGCTGAAGCTCAAAGCTACTGCGTAACACAAGAATGAACCTCATTGGTTCTTGCTGAAGCTCATACATGATGCGTAACACAAGAATGAACCTCATTGGTTCTTGCTGAAGCTCATACATGATGCGTAACACAAGAATGAACCTCATTGGTTCTTGCTGAAGCTCAAACGTGATGCGTAACACGAGAATGAACCTTATTGGTTCTTGCTGAAGCTCAAACGTGATGCGTAACACGAGAATGAACCTCATTGGTTCTTGCTGAATCTCAAACCTGTTGCGCAACACGAGAATGAACCTCATTGGTTCTTGCTGAAGCTCAAACGTGATGCGTAACACGAGAGTGAACCTCATTGGTTCTTGCTGAAGCTCAAACGTACTGCGTAACACAAGAATGAACCTCATTGGTTCTTGCTGAAGCTCATACATGATGCGTAACACAAGAATGAACCTCATTGGTTCTTGCTGAAGCTCAAACGTACTGCGTAACACAAGAATGAACCTCATTGGTTCTTGCTGAAGCTCATACATGATGCGTAACACAAGAATGAACCTCATTGGTTCTTGCTGAAGCTCAAACCTACTGCGTAACACAAGAATGAACCTCATTGGTTCTTGCTGAAGCTCAAACGTACTGCGTAACACAAGAATGAACCTCATTGGTTCTTGCTGAAGCTCATACATGATGAGTAACACGAGAATTAACCTCATTGGTTCTTTCTGAAGCTCAAACATGATGCGTAACATGACAATTAACCTCATTGGTTCTTGCTGAAGCTCAAACATGATGCGTAACACAAGAATGAACCTCATTGGTTCTTGCTGAAGCTCAAACATGATGCGTAATATGAGAATGAACCTCATTGGTTCTTGCTGAAGCTCAAACGTGATGCGTAACACGAGAATGAACCTCATCGGTTCTTGATGAAGCTCAAACATGATGCGTAACATGAGAATGAACCTCATTGGTTCTTGATGAAGCTCAAACATGATGCGTAACATGAGAATGAACCTCATTGGCTCTTGCTGAAGCTCAAACGTGATGCGTAACACAAGAATGAACCTCATTGGTTCTTGCAGAAGCTCAAACATGATGCAAAACACAAGAATGAACCTCATTGGTTCTTGCTGAAGCTCAAACGTACTGCATAACAAGAATGAACCTCATTGGTTCTTGCTGAAGCTCAAACATGATGCGTAACATGAGAATGAACCTCATTGGTTCTTGCTGAAGCTCAAACGTGATGCGTAACACAAGAATGAACCTCATTGGTTCTTGCTGAAGCTCAAATGTGATGCGTAACACGAGAATGAACCTCATTGGTTCTTGCTGAAGCTCAAACGTACTGAGTAACACAAGAATGAACCTCATTGGTTCTTGCTGAAGCTCAAACATGCTGCGTAACACAAGAATGAACCTCATTGGTTCTTGCTGAAGCTCAAACATGATGCGTAACACAAGAATGAACCTCATTGGTTCTTGCTGAAGCTCAAACGTGCTGCGTAACACGAGAGTGAACCTCATTAGTTCTCGCATGTCAAGCAACATGCTTAACCTTCCGTTTACCGTACCTTGGTCTCTGAGTTGATAAATGTTTAGGTGAATAAAAGCCTAAATTAAATCTGTTCATCATATAAAGTGATTGTGTCCCTTCAGAAAATTTGGACTAAACCGCTCAATTCATATCGATTAGTTTTAAAATCTCTTTATGAACTTTATGAAGCATCAAAGTGGTAGTTGCGTAGCTGTCAATGGAGGGACCGAAATCTCTCAGATTTCATTAAAAATATCTTCATTTGTGTTCTGAAGATGAACGAAAGTCTTAGGGGTTTGGAACAACATGAGGGTGAGTAATTAATGACAGAATTTTTATTTTTGGGTGAACTATCCCTTTAAATAATTCCTGTTCCAGATAACACACCAGTTAAAAAACACCAGTTTTGTAAATGGGGGCTTTAGACTGACTACAGATAATCTATAGACTGGAAATAAATCAACTGTAAATCGAGTCCACTTTTGATTGCTTACAGTCCTGATCCTTGAACGGGCATTAAGGCATTTGAACTAATCTGTGCACCTACCCCGAGTCGACAGCTTCTTTGTGTTGATGATCTTAGCAGCGTACTCTTGCCCTGAGAGAACTTTCACACATCTTCGCACCACAGAAAAGGCTCCCCTAAAAATCAGAGAACATGGAAGCAATGTCTGCATGTTGAACATTCACTGTGAATGTAAACTTCAAGAAAGAGAAGCAGAGTTACCTGCTAGGCAAGCAGTAATATATTGAATTATGCAATATTTCAATGTCTGAATTGAATTGCCACCCACAAAGGCAATTATGTAAGCGGTTTGACTGCCCACAGAAAAAGATGTGTGTGTGTGTGTTCAGTATGAGGGTGTATGTGGGAGTAGAGCAGTGGGCACAAGGCCAGATAGAGTTGAAGACCCATCTCTGTAGAGGTGTTATATGCTCTCAAATCAAGAAAACAAGTATACAGTGCATTCGCTCAGGAAAAAATGCTGTAGTACAGAGTGGGTGGATGGAAAGAGGGAAGCAAGCCGATTTTTTTTGTACTTCTGCCTCAACATTTCAGAGCATTGTTACTGGCACTACATGCATTGATATACGAATATCTACATTTTATGGTGTGTAACAGACATTTGTATTATTGTATTACACTCAGCAATTTCATTGTATTGTATTGTGTTATAGATATAGATTCATATGAGGTGAACTTAATTTCTGTTCCTGGATAATTTTTAATACATTTTTTTTTGAATCCCTGAAAAACATTCCAATCAACCAGTCAGATTTGAGGGACACGTTTATAGTTTATGTGAAGTTTAGGCTTAGAACCATGGTTATGTGCTTCAACACCAGTGTCATTAATCTATCATTTCCCTCTGATTTTAGGAATAACTTGTGGGTAGGGATAGGGTTAAGACTACATTTTTGAACAGGAATGTTGTTCCAGGATCAACAAAATATGTCGACCCAGGAACATGTCTTACTTGGCAATCTACTGTGTGTGTGTGTGTGTGTGTGTGTGTGTGTATATTCATATATCTGCTTGCTTCCCTCTTTCCATCCACCCACTCTGTACTACAGCATTTTTTCCTGAGCGAATGCACTGTATACTTATTTTCTTGATTTGAGAGCATATATAATGACATTTTCTGACTTTCTCTTCTGCCCTCTTTAAAGATGAACGTTAATCTCGATGTTGTTAATGGGTTGTGTGCAGTCAGTATATTATGTTTCTTCTTTTGCATTGAGCAGTCACTGAATTTTGCCAAACCCAGTTAGGTTTCTGACTGCAACTTAATTAGGCTCCGACTACAATTAAATAAAAAAGACAGGGATTTTTCTTCTTCAGCATGCGCTCTCTGTAAGCATAAGATCGTTTCACTGTACTGTTAATGCATAATGCTAGAATCGCTCATCAGAAGTTTTAAGTCATTTCCTCTGTGGATCTCCTTCAGTCAATGTCTGCCTGTTATGTTATGTAATGCAAGTTGCGTTATGTGCATTCTCAAGTTAGTACATACCCATGGATCATTACCACACATTCTGACTGCACTGATTTCATTCAAACCAAAATTTTCAATGTAAGTGGTTTCGTGGACATTTTCCAGATATGTTGTCCTTATTCGTTAAGGGACAAGATGTTTAACAATTAAAACTAAAACATTAGCTGATGTGTAAAAAAAAAATCATTGCAATCATTGATTGATTGAAAATAACATCTTGGGTCAGCTCAAACATGTCACAATGGTTTAAAGAAATGAAGCTATTCCAACTTACTTTCCCAGTTCCTCAAACAGCTGGTATTCCTCAGTAAAGCGTGTGCAGGTGATGGTTGCCATCCTGGAAGTGTGTGTGTTTCCTGCGTCTGATGAGAGTGTCGTCAGGCAGGAGGAACAGAAGCGCGATCAAACGCCTGGTCTGGAGATCGTTTTCTATATCGGAAAAGTGGAAGTGGAATGAGGAAAAAAAAAAGAGAGATCTTTCTGTGGCTGCCTGCGACTGGCTGCTCTTCTCCATACACAGCCCTCGTTACCATGGCAGCCGCATCCTCCTCCTCCTCTCCTCACATGCTCACACACATGAAGCCATGCAGACAGTGAAACACACCCACACAGCTTCAGTGTGCATCACACTGTTACTTCACAGCAGTCTGCTTATACTGTATGAATAGATGTCCAAAATAGCTATTTTAAAGGCTCTCAGATAAAATGATGGGGACAGTTCACTTCTTTATTTTTGTAATCAGTTGAAATCCCTTCATTCAAATGCAACCTTTGCTGCATATCTTTTAACTAATTCGAGATGTTATTATTAGGGCCCTTGACACCTTATTACTCATTTGTAGAAATTCCCTTGCATGCAGATTCAATGTCTGGCATCTAAATATTAAAGAGATACAGGATATAGAGGGAAAAATAGTGAAGAAAGATACACAATTTACCCAAGGTGGCTCAAAGGGTCAGGTTAGGGACTAGGCCAGTGGTCCCAAATAATAAATGTTTCAATTAAATTAAATTCACATTTGTTTGTATTGTATATACAGAAATGCATGAGTCTACATTACAATTTAGAGTTATCAGAGGTGACTAGAGGTGTCCAAGTTATGTAGCCTATTTCAGAAATGTACATATACAAATCAAGCTAACAATGTATTCATTTAAGGCAAAAACAATGAGCTCATAAAAGTGATGAAAACATGTTGTTAAAAAATATTAGGATATATAGAAAATCTTTGCATTGGTGCATGTTGATTCAGATTTTGAAGTCCTCGCAGGTGTTGGAGTCAATTAGGGGTGTGCGATTTTAACAAAAAATTAGATCTCGATATTTTCTGGGATTTTCTCGATAATGATAATTCGACAATATTTTGTTGAGTGTGTTGATTGTGTTGGTTCCTTGGCAGGTTTAGCACTGCCGTGAACAGCTGACTCCCAAAGTGTTATTCTTCATATTCTGTGCGGTGGTCAGTTCCCAGCAGTGACAGAAATAACCCTTTCCAAAAAGTTTTATAGCCATTTTACCTTTATAAAGATTTTTTATAACCTACATAAATATTTGCATAATCTTTTGTGTTATTTTTTACATTTAATATATTCAATTAGAATAATAAGACACTACAGGGCTGTTACGAATCACATGAAATCAGCATCAACAAAATTGATCTTTGCAATGCAGAGGAAACAGAAGCTGCATCTGAAGAGGCGTTTAGATTCATTTACACAGACTGTTTAATGCAGCTCAGAGGGACATGAATGCATTTTACCTGCAGCTACAAATGCTGTAATGTTTTGATGTTTTAAACATAAAAAGTTGAATATTTATATTTGTAATGATTTTAAAAATGAAGGTGGACAGCTGTAGGATGGTCATGATAATATTTGAGTAAAGTGGGTCGAATTACTGTACATATAACTTAAGCTAGTTCATTGGGTGGAGAGTGCAGGTTATCTTGAGGTCTAGGACCATCGTTAACGACATGTGCTTCGTCTGTACCGCCCCCTTCAAGGTTTCGAAGAAGACCACCAACCACTGGGTCACCATTTTGTAACTTTTTATGTAGTCAAAATCCTGTAGGTGCAAGGACCATCTCGCTAGTCGCCCAGAGGGGTTGGGACCACCTCAGGCTGTTGTGGTCAGTATAATTGGTTACATGTGAAGGCCAGAAATGTTTCAGAGCCAAAAAAATCACTCCCAAGCACTCTTTCTCAGGTGTTGAGAACAGTCTTTCTGCTGTGTGCAATGTTCTGCTGACGAAAGCTACAACGACACCTCGCCCCATGTCATCCTTCTGCATCAAGGCTCAAGTCACAAGCGTCAGTGTGGATGAAGAATGGCCGTGTGAAATCTGGGAGGCAAAAAATGGATTCAGACGCAAGGCGATTTTTCAAGTAATCCATCGAAGCCTGACAACGGTCGTCCCAGTTGAACAGGGTTTTCTTTCTGGTGAGTTTAAAAAGTGGCTCTGCTTTTTATGCATCATTGGGTATGAATCGTCTGTTATAGCTTGTGAGGCCGAGAAATCCTCTCACTTGTTTAACGTCCGTCTGCGTTCTGAAATCTGTGACTGCTTCCCCCTTTTTCGGGTCAGGAGAAATATCATCCTGAGTGATGGTGTATCATAGGAAACAGTGTTAATTTTGGCAGCAATTTTTGATTTAGTCTTATTCTTCATCTTCAGATGAAAATGCTTGTTGGTCTTAGTCATATTTTAGTCATTTTGTCTTTCATAATTTTGGTAGCTATTTTATATGTAGTCTTTATTAAAAATGTCATTATAATTTTTCTCTCTAAGCCAATTCAACTAAGCTTATGAGAAATTAGAATCAGCAGTAGCACTTGTCCAATTCTACATATCCCTTTTCCTTAGTTCAGTGGTTCTCCAATTTTTTAGAGTGCCGTACTTAGACTGCAGTCACACCTTTTCCATTAAGGGACAATATATGCCCCTTTAAGCGATTTTTCCAGTTTTTACCTTTATAAAATAAATTGTTTTAAATGTAGAACAGCACTTAATGTTACCCTTTTGTTTGCTGAACTGTTGCATAAAATCAATGTCACATTTGAATTCGTGTGGATATTCGGGAAACATTGCATTCTTGCTCGTATAATATGATCAACATTAAAAACACTGCTGGATATCAGCCTTCATTTTGATTGCAGATTTAGTCACACAAACAGCGCAAGCGGATCGTGCCAGAACACAGACCGACTGAATGACACTTTAATTTAAGTAGAAAATCTCAAAGGAAGATCGCTGAACTCCAGCTTATGCCGAGTTCACACTGAACGATTTTAGGCCCAATTTTTGCTCGCCGACAGGTTTTGTGAGATTGCCGACAAATGCCCGAAATCATAGGCAAATCGGTGCTCGTTCACGAGAGTGACAATCACGCAGTGTGAATGATAAAAGACGCGATATGAGAGAATCACCGACGATATCTGGACCTGTTGGCGATTCAAAATCCTGCTGTGTGAAAGTGTTCTGACTGAAAACTACATCGGCGATGAGAGAGGAAGAAACAGTACAGCGGGATGTTCAGGGAGGAGTTATAGACCAGAATATCAGTATTTTAATAGATATGATTACAATTATATCAAACAGAAACAAAGCACAAACACCCCCAACTATCTTTGCAGAACACACAATCCTTGCTCCCCTCGTCTTCCCAACCATTTCCTCCTGCATAAACTATTGGGATGTAACTCAAAACCTCTTGGGATGTAGATTACAGGCCAGGGTCACCTGATGTGAATTGCTAACCGAAGCTGGTAGCATAAAATCCATCCCTAAGATGAGTGTAGAGGAAAGATCAGGGATAATGTACCAATGATAGACATACCGATGATAGACATTTTGCCTTGGAGGCCAATGTTCAGCCAGACAACACCAGTTGGCATGCAAGCAACACTTTTGGCAAGCTGAATTGAGGGAAAAGTCCAAGGTTGAACCTTCTGAGAATGTTGCAAGACATCAGAAATGTACAAACCACCAAAAGTGAGGCAACGGTGTCCAGCCCTACGTCAATGGCCTTATGATAGAAATTAACTGTAACAATAAATGGTGTATCCCAAAATGAAGAAGTACGGTCCTCCATATGTCCAAGGACAAGCAACTCAGGCGGGGACATAAGACAAGGATGAGGCGCATTTATCTTCTGGAGGAAGGATTGCCTCGGTGAAACGTCCTCCCCCCTTTGAAGTTTACCTTCTCCTGAACAGAATTTAGCTTTTGCTCCTCCCTATCTCCAAATGTCGCGGCTTTAGCATCCTCTTTAGTGTTCTGTGGTTCATTCAAAACTGGACTCATTCAAAAGACACCGTCTGTTGCTCAAAGTTGCAGTTTGGAGAGTTTCTAGATATAAACCCGATGCAGAACATTTGAAACAGTAAGGTTCACGCATGTTCTTGCTTTTCTGCACTACTGGTTCATTGCGGCTGGCAGGGCCAAAAGCAGAGTGCAGTTCATAGGCGCGCATCAAGAGGTCTATGACTGAAGTAATTTGAGTGCCATACAGCGCAACTCTGTAGCTCGTGCAACTATCCATCACAAACGTTCTATAAACGTTTAAACTTAAGAAACAAAATAACTTGAAATAAGCAACAGAAAACAAATAACCCGCATATATTGGGTGCTCGAGGCGTATATACAGTGCAGACAGTTCAACAGGGGCCACACCTTATTTCTACTCGTTACAGAGTCACTGAATCATTCATTCAAACGATTCGTTAATTCAGTAACGAAACACCATCATGCGATGCTCAGAGACGCAAATAACCTGTTGCTTTGTTTGGAACTATTTTCGTTGGTGAAATAGATCAAAAAATGTGAAGGCATTAAGAGTTGTATTTTCTGTTGAATTTGGAGATACCACTTGAAACATTTGTAGTGTTGAGCTATTTCAATTACTTTTGTTTAATTTGTTCATAGAGGATGTGGGAGAGGGAGGCTAGCTGGAACCATCAGAGACGAAGGAGACTTGGAGCTGGGCAGGACCAGCGGTGACAGGAGGCTTTGGGGTAAAAGCCTCCTACCTCTGAGTACTTCTACTTCTTCAAATAACTCAAAGTTCACCCTTGGTAGCGGGAGTATGGGCGGGGCACCAATCCATCCCTTCATACTCCATGAGGACACCCACAGGAACGGATAATATTCACGCTCCTTGTCAGACTTTTCGTTGGGCTCCGGCTCTGGGATTGGCTCAGGCGTCGGCTCTGGCCGCACGGTGGTCTCAGGCTCAATGTCTGGGGTGGGCCCATGCGTCCTTTCCTTTGGGGGCTTGGTTGGTGGCAGGCTGGGCTCTGGTCCGGAGTGGGGCTGGCATTGGCCTCCTCTACGAGGCCGATGGTGAATGGGGATCCAAGAAAGTGGCGAAATTCCCCCTGAGGACCGTTCACGGGCAGACATGCCTTCGACTATTCGTTGAGGGTTGTTTGAAAAAATATGCAGAGTGAGCGGTCCGGCTAGTGGGTGAGGCATGCCAGATATATATATATATTAGTGGTGGGCCGTTATCGGCGTTAACGTGCTGCGTTAACGTGAGACTCTTATCGGGCGATAAAAAAAATATCGGCGTTAATCTATTCTCAAAGTTGGGTTGGGATCATAAAATAGCTTTTCCGAATATCGTTATATTTTCGCGCAATTACATGTGTAGCCTAGTATATTTGACACGCGCCTACTGTCACAGATCGCGCAGCAGGGTATTTTCATGTCAGGGACACAAGGTGTATACTTTTACACGTTACGTTGGGCGACATTCCTCTCGTTACTTTATTTAAATGCAATTACATGTTGTTAAATGAGTTTATTCCAAGCACGCTGTATCTTTGTATGAGCATGAGCGATGCTCAATTTTCAAATGAATCACTCTTTTGAGTCGATTCTGTTCAAAGACTCAATCAAACAAGTTGGCAGATTTGTCTAAATCGGTTCGCGAATCAGTCTGAATGATCTGTTCAGTTCCTCGGCGCACTGGCAGAGGTTAACAGGTTAAATAAGCTAACGTTACCATTGTGTACAGTTTATGAAATGAACACCCGCCATCCCGCGGTAATGTGTGTGTATTGCGCAGGGGCATAGTCACACGAATAGTTTACATTGATTGAAAACTAATTTGTTTAAAAAGGAGGAGGCTATTGCCGGAAAAGGCAGGTTCACATAAAATCATTATGACATATGACATTATTTTTTGATCTAACGAGCATCTGGTTTGGCGATGCAAAAACGGACTGTAGCTACGTCGTGCTTATTGTTTTTTTCTTCTTCCAATTAGCCTACTTTGTAAAAAAAACAACGAAAACATATTATTTGTTCAATTAATAAAAAGTTTGTTTGATCGCTAAAGATGAAATTGGCCTCCCTTTCTGTCATTGTGAGTGTGCGTTTTTTTTGGATAAAAAAAAAAAATATATATATATATATATATATCAAACCATGTGGTCTCCTTGCTCCAATAAACGCCGCAAAAATCGTATCTTTAGGTTTGGTATTTTGTTAGCATTAGTCATAGTCATAGCATGATGGTGGAGAGTAACAGAAACAAACAAACATTCTTTAATCATAAATCCAATAGATTACACTTTTGAGAAACTCAGGAAATACATATTACAACAACAATAATCATAGACGAGACCGAACACTGAACAAAGAGAAACTAAGGGCTTAAATACACACAACAAGGAGGCTAATCTACAGAATAGTACACGTGTGCAACATAATCAGAAACTATGGAAACAAACAATGACATAATCAGTAACCATCGAAAGTAAGAAAGACTGGTGGTAACAGGAAAACAAAAACAAAACCCAACTAAAACGTAATGAAAATAACATAAGGTAGAGAAAACTGAGAAGAGATCTTTACATGAGAAATTGTAAATGCCTCCTCAATTACCAAAATGTTCAAAAGTTTTTTCAAAGCCCCAGATGGCAGAAGCTAGAATCCAATTCTATATCTGATCCTAAAATTTCAGAGTCTGAATCAAGTACCATCAATTTAGTAATCTGTACTCCCAAATGTGTAAACTGCGTCTTCAATTTCACAATCTTTAACTACAGTTTTGTAAACCACTAAATTGTAGCCCCACCTCTCAATTTAGAAATCTCCGCCTACTGAATCATTCATAAACCTACATAAACTCGTTGACATTAGGTCTGATTATACATAGATGGATTAAAGACTATTAATTGTTTATTTAAACAGCATGTATTTACCGTATCTGATGTGATTACCATGAGCGCATGGTTACAGGTCATTATTTCCAATGTTACTTTTATTGACTGTTTTTTGTAAGGCATTCATTTAGAAGACACTTTTATCCAAAGAGACTTAAACGTAAGATATTTCTCCCATTTGGCTATTGCAAACACATCTGTAATGTTTCATCAGAAAACCCCTTCACTCTCAACAAAATGAAAAATAATGCCCACACTATTATGCACATCATTCTGACATGTAGTGTCGTCTCCATGACAACCAAGTCACTTACACCCAAGCTGCATCATAGCAACCAGTCACTGTCACAGACACACAAACCTTGCATTTGACATTCGACTGTAAATTCCCAGGTTGCATTCATTCTGTGATTAATAATTTGCTTTGCAGTACTTTTGTTTTTGTATGTTATTTTTGTCTCCTTTGGGGATTAAAGTAGCCATCCACTTTAGAGTCAGACACACATATTCACAAAAAATTAAAGATGGCAACAGTTAAAATGTAGTATTTCTACACAACAGTTGCCAAATCTTGAGCTGTCTTTGATTCGCAATGGGTTTAAGATTGATTAAATCAATATATTATCATGAAGGAATTTTATATTAATATTATAGTACAGTAATATTAAAGGTATTTGGAGTAGCTCCTTTTTTGTTGTTATTTATTATATTTAAACGTAAAGGTATTGATCTATACCTATTAATATTGCTTTGTCCTGTTTGTCCTTGCTCAGAGTGAAATTTTGGGCTGTATTTTTTTTCTTTTAACATGTAAGAGACATAATTGCTGCAAACATTGAGATGCGAATTAGGCCGAATAAAATGCTTGTTGAACTTGACACAAACTATTATTGTGTATTTTTTGAAGGGTAACATAAAGTAACTCTGGTATTGTTTTGACAAGTAACTGGAGTGAATCAGCAGTCATGTAACTCCTAGCCTCAGCTCATCAGAGCTGTTTTAGCAGTTCCTACACAATATTAGGCAGGTGGTTTCACGTCTTTGTTAGCGCACCCGCCTCCCATGTCCACTGTCACCGGGCCAAGCAGAAGCAAAAGCATGACCAAATCTCACTATCCATACTAGATTCTGTAGTCAATGTTGTGTTGGTGTCAAATTTAAACTTTTCATCCTAGTATCCTATGGCTCCCTCTAGTGGAGAATATTGATATTTAGCTGATATATTATTGGATAATATTGTCATTTGTCATTCACAGTTGAGTAACGGCCAACCTATCAAGTTTGGGATGGGAATTGGGATGCCCAGATGCTTTCAGGACATAATAATAATAATAACAACCTGTTAGAAGTCAAATAAAAAACATTTTACAAAAAAACTTGTTGCATTTATAAGGTGTGGTAGTTTTGTGTTTTATGGTGTTTACTCGTGTTAAATTAGCCAAAAAATATTTTAAGCAGCTTTTTAGAGAGGAAGACTTTTCTATAATAACTGCTGATGTTACAGAGAAATCAATTTTTCTGTAATGCATCTGCGGTACTCTTACTTATAAAACTTTGAACTTTTATGCATTATTTAGTCATAATAGGCAACACCCAACAAATAAATCGAATCATATCTGCAAGGCAATTCATTGGATGAAAGTTTTTTTTTTTGATAACTATTGGTCTAGCAAGTTTGTTGAAGATCCAGTCAATGGGAGTAAATTAATCAGAAAATTAAAATGGTGGGAAAACATACAGATGGAACCATACAATTGGTGGGCTGATTATAGCTGCATATTTTAGCTCCACCCTATTATCAAAGAGTATAAAAGAACAAGAGGCGTAACTCAATAGAACGTTCCATGGCAACACCGGCGCTAGCAGCAGCGCTAACGTTACGCTTCCGCCATTTTGGGGTGAAAGCGCCTCGACAGTCCACTAGTGTTGATGTGTCGTTCGCGAACGAGCCGCTCTAAAAGCCGATTCTTTGAAAAGAGCCGGACTTCCCATCACTATGCACTAGCTTTTTGCTGTCCCTATGGCAATATCAGCTGCTTTGTAATTATTTTTTTTTAAAGTAGCCTACATTAAAGATCAAATCCAAACTGAATGATGAAAACACAGAATAACGTACAATCACTAGACTATTGATCATCAAATCCCTTTTAACAGTTTATTTCACAGACCGTTAAAGCAAGACTATGTAAACAAAAAAACACAGCCACTGTCCATCATGTTCTATAAGATCATCATGTTTGTAGCATGATCCAGGGGATTACCCATACAGAAATGTAATATATGTCAATATAAGTAAATTACATATATAGCCTAATGTCAGTGCCCATGTATGTCTGCTGCCTATATATGAGAATATATGCAAAATTCATATAAAACACATAGACGTATATGAAACAATATAGCAAAAATGGCCGTTTTCATGTACGCTAAGTGCCATATATTTTCCCGTATATGCACATAAATGTTAAATATATGTAGCCTAAGACGCATATATGTATTGCATATATGTACTTACTTCCTGGTTTTCGATAAGCCAGCTCGGGCATTTCCGGTGAACATTCTGTACTCACCAATGGTTGACTTTTTAATGTTGTATTTATATTTTACTGCCGTTATCACCCTTACCTAATTTGCCAATAAAGCATTTTATTGATTGCAATAAAGACTTGAAGCTAATGTGAACGGAGTAAGAAACGCGATGCCTGTAATTACAGGACACTTCAAATGTTATTTTTAATGTGATGACCAAAAACTATAAATACATACCAATAAATATCATGAAGAACAATAACTGTCAGTCAGTGCAGAGGAAGCTCACTGATTTCGGCACACTTGTGAAAACTCCAGTTTTCTTCAATAAATCTTACTAAAGTACATACTACTAAATCTTTCATTTTTACAGTGTGTTGTTGACGCTTTGTTTTCAAACGAAAGTGTGAATGATGATTGAATTTTGTTTTTTTCATGTCGTCTTACATTTGAATAACTAAATTAATGCAAGGTCTGACTATTATATAGAGACTATATAGAGACTATATTCTGATTATAAACTGAAAAAAGTATTAAAATACCTCAGGACATTGAAGATACCAACACACCAGCAAGTGACATTTCACCGGAGGTTTTCTAGCTGGCTTATGGAAGTTTTAAAGAACGCTTCGTGCATATAGTCCATTGTGTTTCAGTAAACGCACAGCACTGAGTCAGATTGTTTCATTTATTTCTGAAAGATTGTGTATTTTCAGTTCCCTTTTGTCTTAATGTCTAAATTTCTGTCCCACAGATTCTTTTAAGGCCGACACGTTAATGTCTCTGCTGAAGGACTGTGCTATACTACTACCTTCAAGAAATTCTTCTCCTAACCAGAACTTACTTACAAGCCTACTTATTTTATGAATAAGAGAAATCGAATACATTGGCGAGCCGCCCGAACAAATGCTCGAGCAATTTCCAAAAGTTGTGCGACAGCCAATTACTGTTTGTGGATACCATAGAAATGAATGAGTGCCACAAAGAGAATCATCCCTGTCATTAAACTATGTGAATATAATATAAAACAGCATTTTTTAATTGGTGTAAAGTTAAACTTATTCCGTGCTTAATGAAGATTAGTGTAGCCTACTGTACCTTGTAAAACCTTTAAAATATCTAGGTTTATTTTAGGAGATTCTGCAAAACATTCTGCAACACTTCTATGAATGTATATAGCATAGAAGTTTGGGCAAACTCAAGTAAAGTAGTCTGGCCTAGTAAAAATTGGCTTCTTCGCACTTTATTCAAACCTTTTATTGCATATTTATTACATATTTTGTATGCATGTTGTGAAGTTGTGCCTGGAGTGTAAAACTAATGTACACATTCCATGTTTCAAGACCTTTGATAAGACCTTAACAACACTTGCCTGTACTCTGACATGAGTATACACTTATAATCTATAACACCAGCTGTTCTGAATCCTTGTAGAGTATCAGACTACAGAATATTCAACACCACTGATAGTTCTGCAGATGGTTGTTTTGTCCCCTTACAACATGCTAAGCCACACACTGACCTACCAAAAAAAATAAAAAACATCTCTGTTCTGTTCTGCAGATAATACAACTGAGGAACAGATCATCAGCGATAAAAAGGTTTCTCTCTCTCTCATAAACCAGAAACAATAATTAATACTAAACCAACTGACACACTAAAGCAGCACAAACATCTGGAAACATTGAAAATACAGATAATGAAGAAACCAAAGTGTGTTTTGCGTACTTTTAGAGGCCAGATGCTCGTCACCATCTCGTGGCTGTATCCTCATACTGCACCCAATTTAATAATTTTCTTTGCTAATCCATGAACTATGAAGAGATATCTTCTGGCCAGGTTATCAGCCATTTGAAATATTACTTGCATAAAGGCACTAATTTAGCCAATATCTGTGATACTCAACAAGGATGCTTGTTAGAATTATTTGCCTCTAATTCTGTTCATTAAAATAAATAAAGCGGTCACATTTTTGCATCATCCACACTGGAAACCATAAACGATATGTGAGCGATATCACAGCAGTAGCAGTGAGATACGGCTGTATATCAGCACGGCTGTGATTCAGGCTGAGTGCTTTTGGTTATCACATCTGTGCTGATATACCATATCTCACGAGTGTGTTATTACATTTAGTTTGACACCAAACGTGTGTAAATAAATAAGACACGACAACGACTGTCTTGAAAACCCTCTTTTGAGCAGAACTACTTCCTTCCGCCACGGATTCAAACCTCAAATAAAGAGGCGAAACTCACCTGAACGTTCCATTGGAACATACGCGCCCATGCGCAGATCTGCAGTTCCGCCATCTTGGACTGAACGCAACACAGCTGTCATAGAATTGAACGATACCAGTTCCAATTCAAAAGCGGTTAAGGGAACTAAATAGTAGTGTCTAGTTTTTAATATCTCTATAGTCTAAACTAAAACGGCGTGTTGAATAATGTACAAAATAATGCTTATGGATCGGTTTACTAAACAATTTCGTCAAAGAGCATGAAGCTGTCAAATATGCTATTTATTTACCCCAATAACTTTTAGGGATAACTCCCGTTTTCATACAGCACAATTTTACAACACCAGTAACAACAGCCCATGTTCCTCATGAAATGATTAATAAATTCATTGAAAAAGTGAGTTAGGTGAAAGGGACAACACATTAGTCAAGAGAGAATATTTAATTGTAATAGAAGATCATCACAAAATGAACAGTAATAAAATTGGTGATGGTAAGCAGATCACATCATTTCTGGCTGCATTACACACAACAAATCAAACATTGTGCAAGTAAAGTGCACACATTTACTACAAATAGAATGGCAATGGTAACTATATTAGCTGTTCTATATGTTTTAGTCTTTAGTTTTATTATAATTTAATTCATCTTGACTGATAAAACACTTTGTACAACACATGTTACATTTGATACAGAAAGAGAGAGTTTATGTACAGATATACAGATGACAGCTTGACAGATGACAGCAGAATGACAAAAAATTCTGTTGCGCTTCTGTTTGGGCTGTGAGAGTTGTCGATTTTGGGCCCGTAATATATGATGGATTCTGAATCTATTGAATAGTTTCACCATGTATACAAGAGTGTTTTTGCACTTTTCCTTGTCACACACAACTTCCCTGCACTCACTGTTGTACACCTCCATGCCTCTATTTACGTATGGAGATGTACGTACGCAGCTCACTTTAACGTTAATGAAAACCTTTTCTACTTTACCTCTCTGGATCTTTGGGGAATCTATGAAATGCTAGTTGATTGGTTGTACACTGCTAGTTGTTGCAATTTATAGCAGAACACTGTTTTCTTTGTTTCCAATTATTTCCAGACGTAATGCTGTACAGTTGTGCTAACGGTAAAACCGTTGGTTCAGTCCAAAATGGCGTCAGCGCGACAGCTGCGCCATCTAGCGGTTGTTACGCCTGTTGTTACTTCTATACTCTTTGCCTCAAATCTCAAGTTGAGAGTTTAACAGTTGAGGCCAAACCTCCGTTACTAATTCTAAAACGTCACTTTAGAACTAGTAACGAAGGAACGTTGAGTCGCTTCATTATAGCTTAATGTAATGAGAACAGTAGCCTATTGTGGTATTATGAGAGAGAGATCGACTAAACGAGTGTTTTACCTGCATCTGATATAGTCTTCATTCTTCAGGTCGATGTCCATATTATTATATCCAAAAGTTCAGTTTGAATTCCGCTGAGTAAAGCGATATGTTCGTTCTCATCCTTCACATGACAGCGTTTAAACAAACTTCCTTGTTCTGACTCAATCATAAACACAGTCTTTCCCGCCATGTAGGCTAACATTCACTGAAGTCCATCTCACGATCACTAACGGATACTTTCTCAATACCAAATACGGCATATTATTTATTTAAAATATTTATTAAACAATAATATTTAAATTGAAAACAATAGCCATTGTAGAAAAGACAATAAACACAAGGAAATCAAAACAAACAAAAGTAGCAATCTGCTACAGGATTTAGGTTAAAAAGCCTAAATATAAAGTTATGAAACTTAATTTTCCCCTTAAAGGAGAACTCCGGGCAATTTTTAAGTTAATCTTGATCGTTAGACCTTTGTGAGTACTGACTATAGAAAAAAAACGAACCGGATTGGTGCTTTCTACGCGGAGCTGCGACCGCGAATGCCCAGAGCTCCCACCCAGCTAAAACGGCAGCTATGGGGGCATCGACATAAAGAGCGTTTTTGAGCCTCTTAACAGACACAAAATGCAATTAAAATGTCTGTCCAACATGAACAGGGACCCTACATGTGAACAATATGCGTTTAGCAACTTAGCCATTGTTTCAACTCACCTAAATAGTCTTTTAGACGGCAAGCTGTAGTCTCGCGCTGCAGTCCCGTGCTGTAGCCGGAAAAGGTAAACAATGTCCAGGTGGGAGGAGCGTTGATCATGTGCGACGAGTCTTCGTACATGAATGGCATTTTTCTTCAAACTGCCCCGCTGTGTTGAGTGTGTGTAGTCATCCTTGTCAAAGTGTTCACTGCAAATGCGGTAATCTTTAGCGCGTAGTACTTCTACGGGAGTTTGCACATCAAGTTGAAATACAACTAGCCACAAACTGCAGAATCTCGAGGTCATGGAAAGGAAGACGATGAAAATATAAGCTCTTATATTTTCGCATTCTGTTGTCACAATTCGGAAAGGCACAAACACGAACCATTTCTTCTTCACTTGTAAGCAACTCTGATCATAACTCGTCGCACATGATCAACGATCCTCCCACCTGGACATTGTTTACCTTTTCCGGCTACAGCACGAGACTGCCGCGCGAGACTACAGCTTGCCGTCTAAAAGACTATTTAGGTGAGTTGAAACAATGGCTAAGTTGCTAAACGCATATTGTTCACATGTAGGGTCCCTGTTCATGTTGGACAGACATTTTAATTGCATTTTGTGTCTGTTAAGAGGCTCAAAAACGCTCTTTATGTCGATGCCCCCATAGCTGCCGTTTTAGCTGGGTGGGAGCTCTGGGCATTCGCGGTCGCAGCTCCGCGTAGAAAGCACCAATCCGGTTCGTTTTTTTTTCTATAGTCAGTACTCACAAAGGTCTAACGATCAAGATTAACTTAAAAATTGCCCGGAGTTCTCCTTTAACCCAAATTGATTGGTTCTGGAACATGTAATAGATTAATAAGACCAAAGATTGCCCGTTTGATATAGCCTACCCAAAATGAATTATATCTCATGTTTAACCACTATCAAGAGCCAGGGGCAAAATCAGAAACAGTCATGTAGGCTACTAGCAGCAGATGAAATCATTTTCAAATTTAATTTCAAATAACTCCAAAAATATATGTATAATAATAAATAAATATGCAAGAATTAACTTGATTTGGTGTGAATAAGACCTATATGATCTGACTCCAAAATATATATATAATAATAAATAAATATGCAAGAATGAACTTGATTTGGTGTGAATCAGACCTATATGATCTGACAGATGCTAATTTTTTCCATCACTTCATCAGTCCTTCTCTTCCCCTGCATGAACTTCTTGAGCAGATAGAAGAGATAATATGACAAGCTGGTTACTAATTTCCATTTTGGGGGTTAACTATCCATACATCCATTTTCCGAACTGCTTGTCCTATGTAGGGTCACTGGTATGCTGGAGATTGTCTCGGTGCCTTGAGCCTCAAGCAGGAGACTGATGGACCAGTCCACCACAAGTTATAAAAAGTAGGCCTACTTCTATAAAACTCGATACATTGTAAAGGAAATATGACTGGCTGTGGAAAAATGCCAGGCTTAATTTTTTCTGTATGGCCAAACAAATTTAAAGATGTCAAAGTTGTGACTTTAAAATAAGATTAATTAAATATGTTGATATGTTTTGTCCACTGGGCGGCCCTGTTTTACCAAACTTGAAGCATAATACACAAGTTCCCTGTGGATATTCCTGTCCCCTTCACAAACAAGTCAGGTTTCCTCAAGGAAATGGTGGTGATGATGACATATAGATTAGTAAATAGTATAAATATACAGTGTCAGTGATAATACTAATTTGTCGACCTGTAACATGAAAACGTTTTTAAAATTTTGTCTTTCATCCAAAAGTCACCAAAAAGAGGGTCAAATAACTTTTGCGCAATGCAATTTCACAGCTAAAAGTTGACCAAGCTTGAAGTTTTTGTAAGCTGCGATGACACTTTAGGCTTTTGCATGCAACCATGCAGTTTTTAATGCTGTGTTACCTTTAATGTCTTCAGTCTTCGGTCTTACCTTTACATTCTCAAATTGTCAATTGATGAAACTACTGTCCAGCAGAGTTGAGCTCCAACCCCAATGAAACACATGTGAAGCAGTCAATCGAGATATTCAGGAATGCTTGAAAATACACCTCAAGGTGAGCAAAAGAAAAGTTGGAATAAACTCTGCAGGACAGTGGGTCATTGGAGCAGGGTTGAAGACCTTTGATTTACAGCATGAAAAGTCTTCAACCCTTCACGGAAGAGAAGTGAAGAACGTGTGACTGCACACTCGAGTGGTGATTAGGTATTAATGCAGAAATATTATAGGGATATGATCCTACTTTGCGTTTCTCGGGGAACGTATAAGCACACCCCCCTAATCCTCACTTCCCCCGGGTCACGGCACCAAATGTAACCGGTCCTACAACCGATCAATTAAACGGTTTGCGATAGGATTCATAAATATTTGATTTCTAGTAGCCTATGTAAACACTCTTAATGTCAAGTGTTTGTAAGCAATTTATTGGGATGCACTGCTTGATGGCATTAATCCCACGTTCTTACAAAACTTGGAAACCGCAAAAACCAAGGACACTTTTCTGACGGCGCATCACTGTACGCTCTATCATGTTCTCTTCTTCTCATGCACTGTATAAAGCAAAAAAGCAAAATCATCTGTCTCTGTCTCTGTTTAAATTAATGCCCAGCTCATACAGCTAATGCAAGGCTCTAATAAAATTATAATTTTTTCTCCAAAAATGTGTCAGTGAGTAATTCGGCTGTGACTATTATAGTATATATTCAAATAAAAATATTATTATTAGGTCACGCTTTATATTAGGTGTCATTATCAACTATGTACTAACTCTTATTGTGTTGATGTTGTATTGTAAATGGTGAAAAACCTTTGAGATGCTATTGAGGTGGATACGGGTTAGTTTAGAGACTTTGGTAGTGTGGTTATGTTTAAGGGTATAAGGTGTAAGGGAAGGTCGACAGTGAAATTATACATGCAATTACAGAAATTAATTACACCTGTAATTACAAACAGTTTTTTTTTTAATATAAGTACAATGTAAAAACATGCAAGTACACAACTTACACCTATTACTGTTATTAGCCTATTATTATTATCATCATTAGACCCCATATTATTATTATTATTATATTATTATTATTCCAGAAGCTGGTTCAGACTTCCAATAACCTAACGGATGCTTTAAAAAGCTACAGTATAGTTTACTTGAGCTAAACCTGCTCTCAGTCAAGTTTAAATTCACAGACTTTGAGATGAGATTTTTACGGAAATTTACGGACTCTGACATGAGTTTTGAAGAACGGAAGATCATGTCTAAACCAAATGAAATCTAAATAACTCAGTAATCCAGGTACAAAGAAAAGGGTCCTAGTCCTGGATGATGATAAGCATTTTGACCTCTGACCTCTGACATCAGCGGTGAGGCAGAAACATCTGTCAATTAAAACTCTGCATTTGAAAAGGAGTATAGAGCAGCTATACATATATATATATATATATATATATATATATATAATATATAATATTACTGTTATATAAATATTACTCTTTTCTATGTGCCTTGACATTTAAGATGTGCGTTTACTTGTACTCCATTTCTAATTTGAGCTTGTGGTTTTGCAATTGCTATTATTTAATTTGTACTGCATTTCCCACGGTGATTAAAAATAGTTTCAAAATCTTACTACTGTAAAAAAATAATTTCAGAATGACAGTTGAAGTCATACTGCTATTTTATTGATGTTAAAGTTTACTGAGCATTCTGCGCGGGTTAATCATTCACACTTCACATCTCGGAAACTGAGGTTTGTTTCTTGCACGTCTATCTTGGATTGCCAAACATGAACTTGTTTTGACATAGATACATTGTCATGTTGAAATGCTCGAAATTATCAACAAAGGCAAAGGTTGCTTATCAAGGTGAAGGATGAGGCTTTCAAAGAGACCCGAGAAAACGCACTCGTACTACTATCAAAAATCTGATGTTTGATATCAAGGCATGTCACGATTATGCAATTTAGTAAACTATTTTATGCTTCCTCTTGGCTGGTCATCACTGTTGACAGCTATGGTGCAAAAACAATGTCAATATATTATAATAAATATTCTATCCCTTTTTCTCTCTCTCTCTCTCTCTCTCTCTCTCTCTCTCTCTCTCTCTCATATACATATATATATATATATATATGAATAATGTTGACTTTAATAAGGCACCTTCCACAAATAGGGTAAACAACAGGGCCTTGCTTTCTTGCTTTTTGTATTTTGTTTGATAATAATATTATTATAAGTTATTTTTATGATGACAGAAGTATTTCTGTGAGTAAATTCCGCTGGGTTCAATGAAAAGGTGTCATAGGCACTTAACCATATCTGCTATTTATAGAGAGACACTAGAATCATTGCTTTACAGCTCCAGTGTTTATGTAGAATTATTCTCGCCATTATAGAGATTATTAGTGGGTATAACTATTGTAATTGAAAATTTATGATACAATAGCCTCGTAAACAAGCTATATAAGTAATACTATACGGGTAATGAGTTTGTTTAGCCTTTTTAAGTGATGATAGACATGGGTATTCTTCTTTTATTATTTTTTTACAGTATTTGCCCTAATTAACTATTTATAGATAATCCTGTTAAATTGTAGGTTTTGAAAAGAGGTTTTAAGATGGGAAAACAAACATACACATATTTATCTTCAACCTCAAATTAGGGCTTTTTCGTTTGCGATAAATCAGTAGTTCCATGATACTTGGGTAATTTGCTTATGATTTACAATTATTATTGTCATCACTTCAAAAAGAATCCACTCCAATAAAAAAGCTTTGAAAACATCTTGTCATCGTCATTTTTCTTCTTCTTTTTATTATTATTATTACTATTAATTTTTCCCTTTCTCTGAATCCCCACATGTTCGTGATCATTGTTCTGCAGCCTGTTATTCCGTTTTGTACTGAATTATAATTATGCAATAAAAAAAATACATACATAAAAAATTATACTTGGGTAACACATTTTGTGTGAAGGCATTGACTTTTTTTTTTAATTAATCACAATTAATCTTTTTTCCATTTGACTGATTTAGACACGTGTTCAGTTTCTATTAATAAATGCATCAAAAAATGATTTGGACTTCCTAATATAAAAAAGTGGTAGGCTAACACTTTACAATAAGGTTCACATTAGTTAACTACCTTAGTTAACATGAATTAAGAATGACCAATAGGCCTACTTCTACAGCATTAATCAAAGTTAATATTAATTTCAACATTTACTGTTATTAAAATCATCAGGTTGTATTTCTTAACATTAGTTAATGCACTGTGAACTAACATGAACAAACAATGAACCGCTGTATTTTTATTATCTAACATTAACAAAGATTTTAAAAAATACAGCAAATGTATTGCTCATGTTTAGTTCATGTTAGTTAATACATTAACTAATGTTAACTAATGAACCTTATTGTAAAGTGTAACCAAAAAAGAGTTGTAGCTACTTCATCCAGAATTGCATGTAGAACACATATCAACAAATTTTTGTTACTGTGATGAGAATATTTTTTACAACATGCCCCCAATAAAGTTTATGACATGAGAGAGCTATCAGCAGGCTTGTTTATACACTTTTCCCCTTACCAGAAATAGAGCAATGATAAAGAAAATGGAACAATATAAGGTAACAAGATAGATTTACCAAATCATTAAAACCTCTTTATTAGTTTTATTAAATAAAACAACGTGTCATTAGAATCACTATATTTCTCTCATATGTATCAATTCATGTATAATCAGGATATTAATAAGAATTCAATGATAAAATATATTGGTTTTGGTCCCCTGTGAGATGATTCAGAGATGGAGATCTGAAAGATATTGATCACAATGAAAATGTGAAAGGTCTTGTTTCGTTTAGAAATGCACAAAGATGGTGATAATAGTCTTGAAGGTTGAGTGTGGGCATATGGACTGTGCTGATGGATATGTACGCAGGCAGATGATATTGTTTGCTCAACAGTGGCTTTCGCTGGCCTTTGGACGCCACACCCTGGCTTTGTTAATGTGGTCATAAAACAGGTCCTGTTTCAGCGACGCCGTGGAGGAGATATGTAGTGCCCGTCAAGCTGAGCTTCTCTGTCACACCATTGATAAGAGAGTCCAGAGTGTGCTTGATAATGAAATAGCTCACAGTTTCTCGGTGTGCGCTCGTCTCTTATCCAGCGATGCCGTTACACTGAGCAAACAGCGCGAGCTCCGGCTCGAGTGCTGTCTGTTCACTAGTGAATCTCTGACTACACAGCTCTTCTTCCCAGGCTCTGTTTACACCTGGTGTTAATGTGTGGTTTAGTCGATCGGATCACAAGTGGACGACTCTAAATACAAGTGTAAACGAAAACGTTTTGAGCTCGTCCACTTTCCACCACTTCCAGAGGGAGTTGAAAACACCTTAGACCGGATTGCTTTCGTTGTGTAGGCCTAAACGCTCATCGAATGTGTTCAAACAGCCACTAAGCCGTCTTCTTTATGGCCTCATTTACACAGCAGGTCTTGATTCCCAATTCTGATTTGTTGCTATATCCGATTTTTTTTTACCCTCCGTTTACACGTTCTTTCAATTGTGACCCATATCTGATTAATGTGTTTACACTTGACACGGCAATTCGTACGAATTTTACGAGGTGGATAATTCGTACAAATTCATACGACCTCACTCGTACGAATTAGTATTCGTAATAGAGATTTTTGCTAAATCGTACATATATTACGAGATGCCCAATTCATATGAATTCGTACGAATGACCTACCTCTGATCCCGCCCCTAAACCTAACCATCACGTGGGTTTAGACAAATGTACAAATTTGTAGGAGTGAGGTCGTACAAAGTCGTACGAATTAGCCACCTTTTAATCACTTGTTCAAATTCGCTTTGCGATATGCAAAGTTCGCCAAACATCCTCATGATTTTGAAGTGGTGGAGGACGAAAAAGGCCATCATTGCAGCCTGCGCATATGCGAGAGAGATATCAGGACCGGTGGGATCACAACATGATATCATGAAAGTGCGTATCTATAGCACAAATTTTATTTCTCGTGCCATGCGCCAAAAATAGTTTTTGCTTGCATGATAGGCACTGTAAACCCCTTTGGTAGGATACGGGGTGTGGAGTGTGTGCGTATTAGCCTACATGCCATAAAGTCCGTATCATATGCACACAAAAACTATTTTGGCGTAAATGGCACGAGAAATAAAATTTGTGCTGTAGATAGGCCTACGCATTTTCATGCGATCGTTGTGGGCTTTAAAGGGATAGTTCACCCAAAAATGAAAATTCTGTCAGTTATTACTCTCCCTCATGTTGTTCCAACCTCGTAAGACCTTCGTTCATCTTCGGAACACGAATTAAGATATTTTTGATTAAATCTGAGAGCTGGATCACTCCTCCATAGGCTTCAAAAGGATTGTCACTTGTTCCCCGAAAAGTTATTAAAGACATCGTTAAAATAGTCCAAGTGACTACAGTGGCTCAACCTTAAGTTTATCAAGTGACGAGAATACCTTTTGAGTTGTTGAGTACCTTTTAAAGTTGTTATCTAAAATAACAACTTTATTTCAACTATTCATTTCATTCTCTGTGGGCCTAGTCAGTTAACTTAAAGCGGCACTATGCAGGATTTCTGTTTTTGTCAAACAGCGATCCCTAGAGTCGCTGTAGAGTACTTGTATTTAACGTTACTGTCGTAAATACAACTCACGCAGAGCGTATCTGCACTCACGGCCTCTGCACTTCATAATAATAAAGTAGCCTACTGCGTTAGGCTTACCTGAGCCTAAATGCCAGATGACACCAATAAAGTGTATCATGTACCTCGCATTATTTCGTAACAATGTCCGTTATGATGTTGTTAGACATGATTAATGCAATTTATCATAATAGTTTGCAATTTGCGCTCATTTACACTATTTACAACGTGTAGGCTTATTTATGTCCTGATAATTACGTGAGATATTGACAACTGTTCTCATGATAATCGCAGGAATCAACTTTAACAATGAAAGCCTGAGCGAGTGGGACTCTTGTCCGGTTCCTCGCGCTGTCAGATTCTCATTACCTTTTTCTAGACTCTTCCGTCTCTTCCGAGACGACCACCATTCAACCCGAAAAGAGTCATATAACCATTCCAATAACTACGAAGCTGTTCAGTTAAGCTAAAAAAAACGTCTCAGGTAACCCTGGTTCCCTGATAGGGAACGAGACGCTGTGTTTGAGACGCGGCGGAGGGTACGCTCTGCGTGATTATGTCGTGAAGCACTTGTAAAATCAGTCCAATGGAAGCCCGCTACGACATAGGTGACGTCATAGACCAGGAAACTATAAAGCAACCCTGAAATCAGATCGCGATAGCTTCTGAAAAACCTGAAGCAAGTCGATCAGGGCATGCAGAAAGTATAGCAGGCAAACGCAGCGTCTCGAGCTGCGTTTGAGACTCAGTGGGAACCCAATACCCACTACGCCATAGTGACAAATGCCCGCTCTGTGTGAAGTCCTGCGCCTTCTAAGAAGCAAGCAACCTCGCCCCAGGAGTGGAGAGGTCAAGGTCATAAAACCTGACAAATGCATGCGGAGAGGACCATCCTGCCGCATTACACACGTCAAGAAGGGAAACTCCCGAAATTAAGGCCATAGAGGCCGCCATACTCCGAGTAGAATGGGCCCGCACAGCCATAGGTGAAGGCTGTCCGGCCGCTTCATAAGCCAATGAAATAGCCTCGACTATCCATTTACTCATAACCTGCTTAGATGCAGGGCATCCTCTCTTGAGTGACCCAAAACAGACAAATAGTTGCTCAGATTTACGCCACAGGGCAGCTCTGTGAACGTAGGCATCTAAAGCCCGGACTGGACATAACAGGTTAAGCTGTTCCTGGTCAGGGGTATTAAAGGGTGGAAGACAAAAGGCCTGCAGCACTATTGGGCTCCCAACATTCAGTGGGACCTTAGGAATATAACCCGGCCTGGGGTAGAGAAATGCCTTCACCATACCAGGTGCAAATTCCAGACATGAAGGAGCAACCGACAGAGCATGTAAATCACCAATTCTCTTGATGGATGAGGTAGCAAGGAGAAATAAAGTCTTAAGAGTGAGGAATTTTTCTGAAACCTCCTCGATGGGCTCGAAGGGAGCTAAAGCCAGACCCTCGAGTACAATGGCCAAGTCCCAAGCCGGTGCTCTAGAGTGCAGGGCAGGTCTCAACCTCAATGTACCACGGAGAAAGCGGGTAATTAAAGGGTTTCTCCCGATAGAAGTACCCCCCAGAGGGGTGTGGTAGGCAGATATAGCCGCTACGTAAACCTTTAGGGTGGAAGGAGATAACCTGGCCGAGAAACGGTCTTGCAGAAAATCAAGAACTGAACCAACAGGGCAGTAAACAGGATCTAACTGATGTTCAACACACCACGTGGTGAACAGTTTCCATTTTAGCGCATACAGCCTTCTCGTGGAAGGAGCTCTGGATTGAAGAATGGTTTCTACAACATCGGTCGAAAGACCGGTTTCCCTGAGCCTGGCCCCCTCAGAGGCCAGGCCCACAGTTTCCACAACTCCGGCCGAGGGTGAAATATCGTGCCCCCGGCCTGGGAAAGGAGGTCCACCCTGAGTGGGATCTCCAAGGGGGAGCCGTCCAGCAGAGACACCAAGTCCGAGAACCAAACTCGGGTCGGCCAATAAGGGGCTACTAGTAGCAGACGAGCCCCTTCTCGGTGAACCCTCTCCAGAACCCCCGGAAGCATAGATATCGGGGGAAAGGGGTACAGGTGCAGCCTCGGCCACACCTGCACCATCGCATCCAGGCCGAGAGGAGCTGGTTACGTTAGAGAGAACCAATTAGGACAATGGGTTGAATCTGACGATGCGAAAAGGTCTACCTGAGCACGACCGAACTCTTCCCACAGGAGCTCCACCACTTCGGTGTGAAGTCTCCAATCCCCGGGCCTCAGCCCTTGTCTCGACAGAATATCTGCTCCCACATTCTGACGCCCCGGAATATATACCGCCTTGAGCGACAATAACTTCCCCTGGGCCTATAGGAGGATCTGATGGGCCAATTTGCAAAGATGACATGACCTCAGACCCCCCTGATGGTTGAATTTAGGAGACCACTGAAGTGTTGTCCTGAAGTGATGGCCTGTCAGGTATGGCAGGAAATATTTGAGTGCTCGAAATACCGCCATCAACTCCAAACGATTTATGTGCCAGGAACTTTGATGGTCCTGCCAAAGACCTTGCGCAGAGCGGCCACTCATGACCGCCCCCCATCCCGTGAGGGAAGCATCCGTCGAAAGCGTGACGCGTCGACAAGGAGCCCCCAGCACTGGGCCCTGGGCGAGGAACCAAGGTTTCTTCCACATGATCAAGGCACGAAGGCATAGCCGTGTGACCTTGATCTTGCGGAACGGATTTCCCCTCTGAGAAAACCCCTTGGTCCCGAGCCACCACTGCAGGGGTCTCATGTACAGAAGGCCAAAAGTAATAACGTTGGACGCAGCTGCCATGAGACCCAACAGTCTCTGAAACTGTTTCACAGTGAGTGACTGGCCTAGTTTCACATTCTTTGCGGCTGTGAGAATCGCAGAAATACGAGCAGGAGACAGGCGTGCCTGCATTGTGGTCGAATCCCAAATTACACCTAGAAAAGTGGTCCTCTGAGCAGGAAGGAGCACACTCTTTTTGGTGTTGAGCCGCAACCCCAAACTCTTTAAGTGGGACAGAACAGCATCTGACTGAGCTAAAATCAACCAATCGTCGATGTAATTTAATACGCGGATGCCCTGGAGTCTCAACGGAGCCAGAGCTGCATCCACGCATTTTGTAAAAGTGCGGGGAGATAAACCTAGGCCAAATGGAAGAACCCGATATTGGTATGCTTCGCCCCCGAAAGCGAACCTCAGGAACCTCCTGTGATGAGGATGGATAGATACATGGAAATACGCGTCCTTCAAGTCTATTGTGACGAACCAGTCCTCGGACTGAATCTGTGATACAATCTGTTTTAGTGTAAGCATTCTGAACTTGATTTTCTGAACTATTCTGTTTATGTGGCGCAGATCTAGAATAGGACGCAACCCTCCATCCTTCTTTGGAACAATGAAGTAACGGCTGTAAAACCCTGACTCACTGCTGAGAGGAGAAACCCTTTCTTTAGCTCCTTTTCGAAGAAGTGTCAGTACTTCTTGCTCCATAACCAGAGCCTGCTGTGAGTCCACCACCGTGTGGAGGACCCCTTGAAATCTGGGCGGACGAGAACTGAACTGAATTCTGTAACCCTTTTCTATTATGTGCAGGACCCATAGAGAAATATTTGGCAGAAGTTTCCACGCTGCCAGAAATTCCGATAAGGGAACCAGTCTCTCGAGACTGGCCTCTGGATTTGATTGAACAATCATTTCGGCGCCCTGACGCGGCGAACCGGCATGGAACAACCGAACTGACCGTTCTACAACCCTCCTCAGAGGATTGCATGGGGACGCTGACACCTCGGCGCCCTGAAGCGGCGAACCGGCAGGGAACAATCGAAGTGGCAACGCTGCGACTCTCCTCGGAGAATCGCCCCCCGGAGGGTGCCAAGGAGGGACGGTTCCTCGAAATTGTTCCTCCCTGGAGGGGACCACCCTCAGAAGCCTGATAGCCTTGGCGTCACGACTTCTTCTTAGACCAAGCTCTCTTAGTGATGACAGTCCTCAGATCCTGTCTACCTCTAACAGGCTTGGACTGCGACCGCCACTCAGGAACCCCAGAATGAGGAGGAGCCCGAGCGGCGACGCTCTGTTTTTGCTGACTTCTATATGTGGAGCTCGTAGACGGACGAGACTGCTCAGGCTTTATGTTGCGAGCAGCCTCGGGGACACTGGACCGGCGAGGAAGAAACCTCTGAAACGCATCCGCTTGTTTTTTGTTTTCCTGAAACCTATCGACAACACAATTTATAGCATTGCCGAACAGACTTGTAGGTGAAACCGGTGCGCCCAGAAGAACAGACCTATCTTTATCCTTAATCTCTGATAGATTTAACCATAAATGACGTTCCGTGGCCACCAGGGCTGCCATAGAATGGCCCACAGATTTGGCCGTCTCCTTGGTGACCCGGATAGATAAATCTGTCGTGCGACGCAATTCTCGAATTGCATCAGCACTAACTTCCTCACAATCGTCCATGTCCCTCAGCAGGTCAGCCTGGTATGCTTGGAGAATCGACATAGTATGTAAGCATGCCGCAGCCTGACCTGCTGCCGAATACGCTTTACCCACCAACAAAGATTAATTTTTTAAAGGTCTGGTGGGTAACGTCGTGGCTTTCAGAGAAGAAGATGACTCGGGGGAGAGATAGCTCGCTAGCGTGTCTTCAGCACGAGGCATAGTCAAATAACCATAGTGATCAATCCCTTGAATTTTACTATAATTAATAGTCTGCGAATTATACACTCTGAAAGACGCCGGTTTAATCCACAATCTCGACACCTCTGTGTGGAGATCGGGAAAAAACGGGAGTTCCCGACGAGGAGGTCGTGATCTAGATGGTAGATACCGTTCATCTAAAAGACTCTTTCTAGATTCAACATCAACATCATTGGCTGACCACTCAATATTTAATTTAGTAACAGCACGAGATAAAACCTCCAAAAGCTCCTCATCAGCAGGGGTATGAGCTGGCGAACACTCAATATCCCCCATATCAACGACATCCAGATCCTCAGAACTGGATAGCCGTAATATTGGTGCCTCAGCCTGGGAAGGAGAAGCCGCAGAGCGGGCTCCTTCCTGGGCAAAGACACCGGATCCAGCAGGTAAGGGCTGAGAAAGGGCGGGGCCCGTCTCAAACCCCGCTACTAGATCCATCTGCGAACCCCAAGAGGAAAGCCGACGCTGTGCCTCGACAGCAGGGGGACCCGCACCTCGAACCGAACCGTCCTCCTCAAAGAACGCCCGGCGAGAGCGGAGAGTTTTCATAGACAAACTCATGCAATGCTCACAGTCAGCCCCCTCGAGGACTGACTGGGCATGCTCCACTCCCAAACAAGCAATACACATACGATGTGTGTCCCCACCCGTGATATAACGTGGGCAGGGAACAACACAACGCTTATAACTTTGCTTGCTCGCCATAGTGAGATATATATATATATAAATATATATATATAAGGGGCTTGACAGACAACAATAAATAGATTTATAGTTTCCTGGTCTATGACGTCACCTATGTCGTAGCGGGCTTCCATTGGACTGATTTTACACGTGCTTCACGACGTAATCACGCAGAGCGTTCCCTCCGCCGCGTCTCAAACGCAGCTCGAGTTCCCTTGAAAGGGAACTGCATAGTGCTGCTTTAATGCCTCAGAAAATCCGATCTGCCTGTTCATGACAGTCGCATTGGCAGATATCTGATTTATTCCCCCATATGACCCAGGCCTGAAACGGAAATATATATATAAATATATAAATATCTCGAAATATCCAAATGCATGCGTTTTTTTCCTGTTTACACGGTCATAGAACACATCCGATCTGTGTCACATCACATATGAGCAAAAAATGAGGCCTCTACTGACCTAATCCGTAAACATTATTAGAAGAGATATAGACAGACGGGATTTAAACTTTATCAGCTGAAGATCCAAGTTTTGTTTGAAGAGAAAACTTACCAAACACAATGTTCTCTCACCATTCCTGATTTCTATCACACACTCACAGAAACTAAAGTTGATGCTCTCCGTGTGTTTTTACATCGTCTCCATTCGCGTTCACATGTAAATTGCATGAGTTTTTTGTTATTTTGTCTTTTTGCTATTTGGCCCATTAGATTGAAAGATCTGAAAAAACACATACCTTTACCCGCCCATAGACCTTCTCCTTGAAGGAAATCAGGACAGAAAAGGTTGCCCAGACAGCAACATAGTGTCGGCCCAGATCCGGGCCACATCTGGTACATGTGGATACAACACGTACCAGATGTGGGCCGGAGCTGGGCCGACATTATGTTGCTGCTGGGTGAAAGTGGACAAAAGAGACAGATTAAAACACCACGTGTGAACAGAAATGTATCTCCCTCGTCTACGTGATATGATCGACCAAAATGCATCTTAATATCAGGTGTAAACTGGGCCTAAGATGCTGCTCCAGCTGTGTTCTCTCTCTAAATGTGCGTAAACATCTGACATTTTCTCAGTGGTCCTTGCAAAAAGAAGGAGATTTTAAAAGAATATTAAAAACACACCTTCAATAAAACTGACAAATCAGTGCTTGATACGAACAACAGCACTGTATGTGTCGATACAGGGTGAAATTTGGCACTTGGCTGTAGATTAGCTCATATGTGAGATATCGGTTCAGCCACAATTTAATAATGTTAGATATAGTATAAAGAATGAATGGCTGCTCTCCTTGGCAAGTCTGAAATGAATCGATTTGCCACAATAAAACATTTATTTTATTAATACAAATTACTTTAGAAATACACAATTATTTTAATTCCGTTTCATAATCTCAAAACATCTTAAAGTTTACAATGATGAACAAAACAACAGCAGTAATAAAGTACTAAAATAAAGAAACCAACACGGCCGGAGAAATATTACACAACCTTTCAGATTTATGTTGTTTCATTTTACTTCGGAATGGTAGTTGACGACTTTTTATTTGTATTTTTCAATAAAACCCCATGCAGCAGACAGTCTTTTGTCACGTTTGTCACAGTTTCTTTTCCATCGCAACAAGGATGTGTTGATTTTAAAGTACCATGTGTATGTCTAAGTGTGAAAGGGCAGTATAAAAATATTAACAGTCAAAGTCTGCACATCCTTCTCCTTCAGTACTCTTCTTTGATATTCATTGGCATAGGTGGTGAAACCAGGCCTCCGCTGCTACTGGTGACCATGGACACATTGCCTGGGAGAGATGATCCAGGTGGGGTTGGTGTGGTTGTGGACGCTGGCTGAGGCTGTTGCATCTTCTTTTTATTGACTTTCCTCTCTTTAGCACGCCGGTTCTGGAACCAGATCTTCACCTGTCAACAACATGCCATGAGTCATACTGGAAAAAAAAATTGCCTCGAGAGTTATTGAGGTAAAAGTTGTTTTGTTCTTTATCTGACATATTAGTAGTGTTGGGGAAAATTACTTTTAAAGGGGACCTATTATCCAAAATTGATTTTATATTGTTTTTGAACATATGTATGTGTCCGCAGTGTGTGTGTACACAACCACCCTATTGTGGTAAAAATCCATTCACAATTCACGTTAGTTATTTTTTACCATAAATCTAAAACAGTGACTCAAAATGAGCCGTTCAGGAATGTGATTCAATACGGCGGCACATTAAAACAGTGGTGGTGGTGATGGCGCAGTGGATAAGACACATGCCTTTGGTGTGAGAGACCCGGGTTCGAATCCACTGTGAGACAGTCTCTGAGCAAGACACTTAACCCCTAGTTGCTCCAGAGGCGTGCGACCTCTGAAATATAGCAATTGTAAGTCGCTTTGGATAAAAGCGTCAGCTAAATGAATAAATGTAAATGTAGAACAGGCCCCGCCCACGATTGCAGACAGACTCTGCCCTATTAGCATAGCTCCGCCCCTCAGCGAGCTGCACACAGTCCGCCATGTTTATTTAAGTGAGAAATATATTCTTATTAAAGCTACTAAAGTTATTCAGTCAAGAGCAGTGAGTGATTTTCTGTTTTTCTTTTGTTGTTTGAGTCAAATTAACATCATATATAGCGGTAGGAACTATATTACGCTGCTTACTCTTTAATACACAGATCTAATATACACATGTGATTTCTTTCGCTGCTGTTTACGTTCATAGACATAACCAACTGTGTTTATGTGAACTCTGTGTGTTTTTAACAGTTTAAATGCAATAGAGAAATTAGTTTAATACTCACGGGACGTGCCATCTGACAGCCTGCTTCGGATGGATTTATACATTCAAAAAACATATTAGTTTAAACTGATATGGTTTTAAAACGCTAATAATACCTTTCATGATGAGGAAGAACTGCAATGTCAGGTGAGAATGACCACGATAGAGATGATAATCAAAACCAAACAGATGTTTTGTTTTTAAATACAAGGAATGCAAAAAGTGCTGCGCGGAGTGTAAATTCAGGATCTCTGTGCTGTTTGGGTGTAGGGATGGTTCAGCTCATAAGAAAAAACAATCCAAGGCACTCGAGGCACAACAAATTACTCGAGTGCCTTGGATTGTTTTTTCTTATGAGATGTTTTGTTTGTTTAGTTTTTGGCAGAGTATTAGAGTCACTGTAAAGGCTGTGCCCTCTTCTGTAATGGGGCGGGGCTGCAGCTCATTTGCATTTAAAGACACATGCACGAAAACAGCATGTTTTTCCTTCTACTCAAAAATGGGAATTTACAGCATGGTAAAATAAATGATTTGTGGGGTATTTTGAGCTGAAACTACACAGACACAGTTTGGGGACACCTGAGGCTTATATTACATCTTGTAAAAAGGGGCATAATAGGTCTCCTTTAAAAGTAATGCGTTACAGTATTGAATTTATCCCTAAAAAAGTAATTGCGTTAGATGCTTTTCATGGAATGTAAAGCGTTACGTTACTTTTGCATTACTTTTTTCTCACCTGGACTGGGCTTGTTTGCTTATTTGTTTTTTCAAATACAAAAACAACAACAACAACAGTTCTATGTTTGGCAAATGTAAAGGCCTTTTCACAAAAGTGAAATAAATAAGCCTCATGTTGAAGGAAATGCAAATTCAGGGCTTTACAGTAGAGGGTGCAGCTCAAACTAACCTTTCTGCTGTGCTGCCATTTTAACCCGATCTCACAGGGAAAAAGAAGTATTGTACGGGGTGGTGATTTTGTATAAATTCTAACTAGGTGTTTTTAAAAAGTCATTATGCAGGACCACCCATAACCCCGCCCCTAAATATACCCGTCACTGGGGTCTAAACAGATTGTACGAAATCCTACGAATAAGACTGTACGAAGTAACCACCAATTCGCCAAAACGTAAAATAGTTACGAATTGCTGTGAGATTGTGTTGGCCATTCTGGATCGCAAAAGAACAGGATAGGTTCATCACTCTTACTTAAGCAATAAAAACAAACATGAAACACAAACGTGATGTTCATCTAAAGTAATTTTTGCTTATTAGTATGGTTGAATTGGATCATCGAAGGTCAGCAGCAAAGACATTTGTATGTTTGTATTAGTTAACATTTAATTTTTCCAGATTCACATAATATTCAGTGTTTGCATTTCGCTGTTTTTATTAATTTTGAAGAATACTGGATCTGTTTTTGTGCAAGTGAGATTAATAATAATCTGTTCATATTTAGTCAATAAAGTGAGATTAAATACATAAAGTATATTTGTATTATTTAACATTTATTTTTTCCAGATTAGTGTAATATTCAGTGTTTGCATTTCAATGTATCTGTTCATTTTAAAGAATACCGAATCTGTTTTTGCGTAAGTGAGATAAATAATATGTTCATATTTTAGTCAATAAAGTGAGATTCAATACATAAATTATTTTTGTATTATTTAACATTTAATTATTCAAGATTTACATAATAATCAGCGCTTGTATTTCATATAGTTTTTTATTCATTTAGAAGAATACTGAATCTGTTTTTGTGCAAGTGAGATGAGTCTCAACATGGGGACGGGACAGCTGTCAGTCAATACACGGGAAAACAAAGTAACTTGCATAACTTAATGTTGTATAAAAATGTTACTTTTCTAGTTACTTGAAAAAGTAATCTGATTACTTGTAATGCGTTACCCCAACACTGCATTTGAGTAATCATAAACTAGTTAGGTATGCATGATTAGGCTAAGAATATGATATCATATTTCTGTAGACTGTATTAGCTAACCTGTCTCTCTGACAGACTGAGTGTTGTCGCCAGCTCTGCTTTTCTTCTTATTGTGATGTAACGACTGTAATGAAATTCTTTCTCCAACTCCAGACGCTGATGGTCCGTGTACACCACCCGGTATTTGTCTTTTGTTCTGGTCTTTCCTCCTAAAAGAAAAACACCACAACAAATTCATTATTAATTAATAATCAAGTAAAAATGTAAACACATAATTGTCAATCAGTCCATTTAAGAATTCACTTACACGTCCCTTTGCTTTTCACTGCGTCTAGCATCTGATGAATCTTTTTTCACATAATAGAAGAATAATTTTTGTATGTCATAGAACTCAATGGAAATCTGGTTCCTTTCAAGGCTTTTCTCCCTTTTTATCTCATACATCCTAAACATCGCATGGCGCTCATAAGAGCACTAAGGGATGATTTGAAACAATAAGTGAGAAATGCTAAACAAATCAAATTGACTATAATTAATGATAATGTGATAAAAATAAAGGGTCTTTTTGAGTTAACGCAGTAATGTGTTTACCTTCTCTATTAAAAAGTAACTATGGGAACACAGTGTTTGCTCCCTTAATCAAGCCAATCGTTAAGAGCACACATATATAAAACACCAAGATGTCCATGTTATAAAGGTCTTTGGAATCATGTCTCTATATTTCAAACTTAGTTTACCCTGTCAGTGGCAAGAGGGGACTTAAGTGGCCGGCAGGTTAAATATTAAAACACACACACGGCGAAGGGAAGGACACCGCCTGTCTAGGGCAACAGACACACAGGGAGGAACTCCAGATAATTAGGCTTCTCAACCATATAGCATCTTCATCCAAAATCTCACTAAAGACCATAATCTCTAGTTATCATTAACTCAGCCGAGCAACTCTTACAATCCTCCATTTTAAAGACAGTTATTTCATTGTGATAAATAAAATTGAGAGCGTTAATGAGCTAATAATACTTAATTTGTGCTAGGTTGGCTTCAGACTTTTGACAGTTCGGTTATTGAGATGTATGTTAATGTTTAGTAATTATAAGAACTGTCTCCAGGAATTGCCTCAAGATTCTAGTTTTATGGCATATCCTTTTTTTCATACGTGAAATAATGTTCACACGGACGTTACATGTCCAACTAAATGTACGACTTTTCCCCAGCTTTTCTATGATGTCATGGCATGGAATTAATTAACGAGAAACGCTGAAATATCAAAGTTCTTTTTTAAACCGCAAAACTGAGATAATTCCAAATCTCATCGTTTCCCATCTGATGGAAATATTAGGTCCAACTGTGCGTGTACACATATCAAATGTTCTCAATTTATATTGCATTTTCCATTTTTTATAATCAGTGAGATCCACCGAATTTAAGTTTAAGCAATTGATCTAAGCGTCCTATTAATTATTACACGACTACATTTTTATTTACTGCTTTTTTCCAGTTTATTAAAAAATCTTCCTTACTGCTATTTCAGGTAACACTTTATTTTACAGTTTCATTGTTACACATGTTACATTTAGTTACTGTAGTAATAACAATAAATTATGCATAATTACATGCAACCAAAACCAAACCAAACCAGTAAGTACATGTAGCTAATTATTATAACTCAGTACTTAAATGTATAATTACACTGTAACACAGACAACTTAAAATAAAGGGTTACACTTTATTTTAAGGTGTCTTTGTTGCTCTTTAATTATAAGTTCTGAGTAATATTAAGTAACCACTATATGCACTTACTATACGGTCAGGATTAGGGATTAGTTTAGTTTCATGTAATTATACATAATTTATAGTTATTACTAGTAACTGCATGTAATGTAACAATGACACTGTGAAATAAAGTGTAACCCTATTTTAGAAAGTTGTTAATTACACGTGCGCATCCGTGTATTCAACAGACTTCTCGGCATCCAGGCATAAAAAAGAACAAAGAGTGACATCAAAGCAAAGGGACTCTCACACACACACATCTCTATTAGCATGACAAACGCGTGAATGCAGAGGAGTTGTGTCAGCTGTAAAACTGTGGCCGTGGCGCCGAGCTCACCAGTTTCGACGTTACATATGGCATAGTAGGCTGTAATTGAACTTATTTAAAGTGGCTTTTTGCGAACCCGATAGTTATGTCAACATGATCTCATGAAAATGCGTATCTATATTACGAATTGTATTTATCGTGCAGTTTATACGCAACCCCCCCCCAGTTTATTTTTTGTGTATAAATTGCACGTTAAATACAATTCGTGCTATAGGTCATGTTTCTAAAGGATAATAATAATAGCCTAATCATTGACTTGTACTTTTTAAAGTGCAATAATTGCATTCAGATTTGAAGTGCACCTGAGTTTGACGGGGGCGCGCTCCGACGCATCCAGTCGTACGGGTTCCGTCTCTGCGAGTTCGGCGACAGCTGACCGACTGGTGAGTTTATGGACGATGGAAGAAGGCCTGACGCTTGGACAGATGAAAACTCCGGAGGACTGAAGCCCAGCTGACCGGTTCCCGAAGCCGAAGGTCCGGTTCCTGTGCCATAATGTGTCCATTCCTCTCTCGGAGGAGGGTACGCGGGGTTCCAGGCTCCGGCTTGGCTGTGGTGAGGGTCGTTGGTAATCCCAGGGACGTGATGGTATCCAGTGAAGTCCGGATACTGTGGAGGTGCGGTTACAAAATTCTGAGGGTTCAGGTTTAGGCTTGGGTGTCTCACGGAATTTGGGTACATGCTGGTGTCCTTCTCTAAGAGGTAACTCACATACATTTTCCCGCCTGATGACTCCAGTGCATAATATGCACCCGCACGATTGATCTTGGCTCCTCAGACCCAGGTTTCCCTATAACCTGACGGTTCGTCAACCTGGACAGATTCTCTGAACCCTTCAGCCTCGGTGCCTGCTAAAGGTTGCGAGGCTGACGTCACGTTTATGATCACGATCATCACCCTCCCACAGTATCGAAACACAGCGGCCCATGAAAGAATGCAGTGACTTATTATATAATTATCCACTTTAAACATGTTAGTAGGCTAATTTTTAGGAAAATGTAAAAATCCTACTGTAAAAAATGTTATTGCATTTAAAGGCCTACATGTAGGCTAGCCTCAATTCATTTTTAAAAGTAAAATGTGATTTATCTTATAATTTACGGATAAAATTATATTTCACAAGAAAGTATCGCTATATTTGTAAGATACATTATTGTTAAAATTATGTTTTTTAAGAAGTAAAAGGGTAAACTTATAGGGAAAGAAGCATTCACGAAATTCGCATCAATATAGGCTAATAGGCTATTTGTTCAGATTTTGTTTTAAAAAAGTTATTCTTATGCTTGTTTTCATATTGTTTGTGTTGTTTTTAGTTTAAAAACAGTCTTTGTTTTTATCGGCAACATGGCAACAATTATAAATTTTAAGTCATAATGTGGCCTTCCAATATCATTTTACATTAAAAAAAGATTAGTTTAAATAGATATATTGGTAAATAAACATTTTATAGGCCTAATTAAATTACATTCCGTAAAACAACTTTGTCAATATTTTAATAATAAGATTTTGCCAAACAAAACTACCAGTTTATACCATATTTCTTACAAAAAATTATTGCAGTGTAGCTATAGGCCTGTAGCCTACATAGAGTTGGTTATATACAATAAACAATTGTCCTATAATCACACACACACACACACACACACACACACACACACACACACACACACACACACACACACACACACACACACACACACACACACACACACACACACACACACACACAAGACATTTGATTATCATTGGATTTAAAACAAGGAACAGTGTGAAGGCAAAGATCATGGCCATAATATAATCATTTACATTTATGTCATTTTAGATTTTATGGGGTGTGCGTTAAAATGTGACACATTTGCAGACACATTTTATATTCTTAATACACTGGATGTTATGGGAAGATTATTTCAATGCTTATATTAGTAGGCTACACATGGAATGGGATTTCCTCAGAGTTCGATTCCGAACCTCGGCTTGTTCGAGTTCTGGTGAATTAACACATGGAATGCGCAGGTGTTCCATTCCGAACCCTCGCGCTAGAGAATCTGCGCTAGACGAAATTAAAGTTTAGACAGGCTTAATTTTAAAATACCAGGCTAGCCTACATATAATACTGAAAATATATAGCAGAGCTAATGTATTTGTTAGTTAGGGCAAAATGTCTGATTTTCAACAGATTTTACCAAAGTGTGCCTACATGTTTTTTACAGGTAAACCATCCAACTTATTATAGAAATGTGTTTTCAATTAATCAGTGACAGTGAACAGGCATTGATGCTACAATTCTGTATTTTCAGCCATGTATAATCTAATGAATATTTCTATACCGATTGCGATGTTGAGCTCCCACTTTTTAAAGCGTCGTCGGTGTCGGTGGACAGAGATAAAACTAATATAGCAAATTATATTTCAGGATGTTTTATATCAAGGCTCAATATCATCCAAAACATATCCTACGGCCATAAATTTGACCTGTTTAAAAAAAAAGAAAGAAAAAAAAGATGGAGTTTTTAAAAAATATATAAGAAACTTTCTGAATTTATAAGAAAGATATCAAAAGATTTATAAATATATAACAAACGTGAGCTTTACAAAAATGTCTTCATGAATCGTTCAGAATCGTTTAAAAAAAATGATTGGAGTAGCTAAGAAAATACTAGACTATTTCGGTCTTTGTAGGCTACTTCAAAATTGCACGTTTAATTCAGCCGTTTTTAATTGGGCCACTTGAGAAATTTACTGCCGATTTCGTAGTGATTTTTTTTAAAGTCTTTTTTTATTGTAGGGCACATATTTATCTGCGATGCGTCTCAGCCTGATTTTTCAGATTGTGCTAAAGTTATAAGTGCTGCTTAATCACTAATATTTATGATTGTGTAGGCAGATAATATGACAGACATTGAGTGCGTTTGTGACCAAATAATTATATAATCGGTGTAGCTTTATTTAACTCCATAGTTCGATTGGAAAAATTATAGCTATTGATAAGACAACAATACTGTAAATGAAGATTGCTTTGGTAGTGACTGCTCGATATTAGATTTTTTGTATCTAACCCTATGGGCCTATTTAAACTTAATGAGTTAATATGTAGGCTACACAAATTATCAGGATTTCATCTAATCTAACATATATTTCTTCAGAATTTAGTCATTTCTCATGACTCATACCTTTCCTCTTGACATTTAACATGGTCACTCAACTCTAAGCAGGTCCACATTTGAAAACCTACAAACAGAAACCATAAATATTTTCAATCCATAAGGCACTTTTCTCCCATCCAAAAAAGACATTGTGGAAACGATAATGCAAACGATTTTGTCAGTCCAGCAGGAGAAAAGGGTTTGGAGTCGATTTGAGAGGATTTAGATGTGTGGGACACGTTTCACAACCAGGTGTGACTTCCTTGTGATTGAAATGGGAAGAGCTTTCGACGAAAAGGGTGAGAATATCTTCATCGACTTGCTGACCCTGAAAGCAACTGACAACTGATTTTCGAATTACAAATAAAAAACATATATAGGCCTATTAACAAAGTATTTCAGTGTTGATTAAAACACATTTAGTCAGTTTGGAGAGAAAAACAAGAGTGTAACCAACGCTGAGGGTTGATAACAATGCGGGTAAAAATCACATGTCTCACGGCAGAGAGCTCGTTGCCCTTGTTAACACCGAGCTGTGAAAAAGAATATTTTAATTCGCAGGCTACTTGCATTTACAAGGCATCACACTTTTTCTTCGATCATTCGACCACGCACCAATTCGTGCTTCCATATTTGGCAATAACCTCAATTAAATAAAATAAAATAAAAAACGAAGCTTGTCAAAGTGGGTATGAGAACCACGTTATAGTTTTTTTCCTCTTTACCATGGTACCATGGAGAAATATATCTTAAAAATAGCAGTTTAATTAAAGCTTTCAATATACAATTGACTTGCTTTTATTACATTTAGTAGCCTAGCCTAGATAATTTAGCAGATAACAAATACAGTAGATAACACTAGCCTACTTGTTTTTATTGTATATAGCCTGTATATATATATATATATATATATATATATATATATATATATATATATATATATATATATATATATAACCTAATCTTTTGTGTAACGAAATGACTTAATTCCAATGTGTAACACATTTGAAATGTGTTATTTTAGCTATTTAAGGCTACAATTAGTGGCTATATTTTTTTTTCTTTTTTTTCGGCTTATTAATAGTCTACGCACTAAACAGGACCGTGTTTCCAAAAAGCATATCGTATCATACTGTAGAAACGATCGTACGGGTCAAAAAATGCTTCACAAAATCATCGTTACTTAAACGGGTGAAAAGTGCTCTGGATTATTGCCATGTGAATCCAGTGCCAAAGAAACAGTCTCATGCAGTCCCCTGCAGGACAACCGCGAAATTACACCTACACTTAATATAGGCTTACTCACACGCAGTGTGGCGTTATATCAAAATAGTAAAGCCACAAAACATAACATAATATCAGTCAAACTCGTAATTGTACTTAACTTACTTACATTAAATTAATTACTTTTAGTAGTCAATTAAAACAGTAAGCTACTTAATAAATGTATAACAAATACAAATAAATAATGAAACAATGGGTGATGGTGGTGGGTTGATACAGAAGTTCAGTGGTACAGCTGTAATCTGTGACTAAATATGTGTATGTCATGCAGGGGATTATAGGTATTATCAATAATATTACGTTTTTGTAACTCAATTTCATGAACTGGATCAGCTTTCTTGGTTGTTTATTCTTGTCTGCAACCTTAAACCTTCACCATAGAAAAATCGTACAATGTTATTTATTAATCCATGTATGGAGATGTCCATTTGGCCAGTGCATTGCAGAGGTAAACAACATTACTTGAAGTTATGAAACAATTAAGTCTACCGTAAAGAATGGCTTTTCTTGTTTTCTCTCTTATCAGAGGGGTCAACAGCACAGGCCTTTTGTCTAATCAAGATCGATTTTTTTTTATCAACCAATATTCTTAGTACCTTGGTATTCTAAAAATGCTTTGGAATATATAGGCAAAAATTTGGTCTATTGATATCTGAAAAAATTCAGTCTGGATTCAGGCTCCATCATAGCACAGAAATTATGCTTGTTAAAATTACAAATGGCTTATTTCTCGTGTCTGACCAAGGTTGCATCTCAATAATAGTTTTACCTGATCTTAGTGCTGCGTTCGACAGTATAGATCATAAAACACTCTTAGATCGACAAAAAAATTACACTGGTATTCAGGGACAGGCATTAAAGTGGTTTAGATCATACCGTTACCATTTTGTCTATTTAAACAGGTAAATATCTAAGATAACGCCAGTAAATTATGGAGTGCCACAAGGTTCTGTGTTAGGCCCTCTGCTATTTTCAATGTATATGCTACCTCTTGGTAATATTATAAGAAAAAATTAAATTAGTTGCACTGTTATGCTGATGATGCAGTTATATTTCACCATAACCAGATCTCTAAATGATCTAAATTGATAATTGAGTGTTTTAAAGATATAAAATATTGGATGACTAGTAGTTTTGTTCAATTAAATTTGGATAAGACCAAAAAAAAACCTGTACACACAATCTCTTAGAATATAATTAGCATTTTGAGCAATGTACAGTGACTTCCTCCTCTACAGTTAAAGACCTGCTGTTATATTAGTCTTTCAAAAATGTATTTTATATGTTACAAAAACAGCTTTTTCCACCTCAGAAACATTGCTAAGCTCCGGAACATGCTATCACTATCTGATAATGAAAAGTTAGTTCATGCATTTATGACCTTTAGATTACTGTAATGCATTACTAGCTGGCTGTCCTGCATCCTCAATAAACAAGCTACATTTAATCCAAAATGCAGCTGCAACAGTTCTTACTAGGTCAAGAAAAATATGATCATATAACACCAATTTGATCATCTCTACACTGGTTACCTATTAAATATTGTTACTGATCTATAAAGCCCTAAATGGTTTAGCTCCTGTGTATTTAACTGATCTTCTATCACTTTACAATCCATCACGCTCTTCAAGATCACAAAACTCTGGGCTTCTGATAGTACCTAGAATATCCAAGTTCACTGAAGTATGGAAAGCGTTTTTGCATTTGGCTCCTAAACTCTGGAATAACCTTCCTGATAATGTTCGAGGCTCAGACTCACGCTCCCAGTTTAAAGACGCATCTCTTTAGCCAAGCATTCATATGATGCATCTCATAACCTCATACTCCAGTTATATCAGATGAAATGCACATGACTCTGTATTGCTTGAAATGTTATGAACAGCAGATGTGCTAATTATTTTCCATTTGCTTTTCTGTTTTATCTTAGGATGCCCATCCCGAGGTAACTAGAGACTATGTCAGCTCCAGTTTGGATCCAGCCTAGTACGAAGACTTCAGATGTGAAGAGACGACTCGAGATGACTCCAACTCCTGCGAGGAATTCAGATGACGCCAACTCTGAATCAACATGCACCACTGCCAAATTTTCCATATATTGAAATCATTATGATCACACCTTGTAATAATTGCTTTAATGAGATCATTGTTTCTGCTTAAATGAATACATGATATTAGCTAACTGCATGATGTGTATGATCTTAGAACTACATTTCATATGGACATAACTTGATCACTCTAAATTGTAATGTAGAAACATGTATTTTCTGTAAAACTGCTTTGAAACAATATGTATTGTGAAAAACGCTATACAAATAAATGTGAATTTAAGGTAATATTTAAAAAAAAGTTTATTTTAAATGAAATTATGAAAAATAAGTAAATTAAATTAAGTTATAGCAGTGTAATAAAACGATGTACTGCAATAAATCATTTGCTTTTATATGGTTTAAAATGTTAGGAAAATAAAGACTAGTTGCTGTACCAACAAAAGAGATCTTCAGGCCCCACTGGTGATTCCTAAAGGACAGGAAGTGGTTGTACTTGTTCTGACACCAGAACACATAGATCTGTTTTTATTAAACATATTATACACATACATATAACATTATGAACATTATGAATGCAGATCTGGATTGTGCGATGGGCTTTGGTTTGTGTCATGCATGACAAGAGTGTCCTTTTGTGAGAAGTGGAAGGAGCAAGAGCAGGCGTCCAATCAACAAACTTAAAGCTTCCCGAAACTTTTTTTTGCCTTCTTGTTTTGCAGTGCAGCCAATGGCAGGTGGAGGAGGATAAACGCATTCACCACCGCAATGTTCACAAAGACATTGATTAAATGATGATAAAAAATGATAAAAAAGAGAGAGGCTCTTTGGAAGAAGTGTGCTTAACTATTACAGGTACTTGTAGATAATATAATATTATGAAATAAAAGACAACTTAAGTGTACATAGAGACTACACTTTCATGACTAGATTTCTCAAAACAATGTCAGGGTACATTTAAAAATTGTTGTGCTTTGTAATAATGTCAAATTATTGTTTTAAGGTATATTTACATCTTTTGTGTTTGCTTTAAAGAAGTAATTATTTTGATGCATTGAATAAACTAAAATACATGTAAAGTAATTGATATTAATTTTAGTTGTAGTGTGTAATGTGTCAATATATTTATATTGTATAATACAAGTCAATATATTTTAAATGTAGGCTACTAAATAGTAACTTCGTCATTACAAATGTGTAATTATGAATATATTTCAATACATGGCATGCACATTGCAATATAAATAAAGTAGGCTATATTTTAGTTTACCGTAAATGCTTATAAGTACATTTGGTAGTACACTATATATACCATATTTCAAAAACAATTATCTAAAATAATATTTCAGAGACAATAGAAATATTAATGTAACCGGAACCTCTAAAGAGACATGATGAATAAAAAAAATGAGATGGGAGGAAAAATGATTTGGCAATGCTTTTGCGTTCTCCTGCAATCGCTTTGCGTCAGTTTTAGCTGAAGCTTATGGGAAAAACATTTTTTTCTCCGAATCCTGAAGCCTGATTGGTTCACGTCTGTGCTTTTCACAGACAAATAGCATTTCAGCCCGCCAAAAGGGGCGGGGTTGGCAGCCTATATAAGCCACTCAGAAATGCAGAATCGCCAGAATCTTTCTCCTTAAGCGCAAAGATCATCTCAATGGTCAAAAGAAGACTGAAGCCTCTCTCTCGCCTCTTCTTGCCGTCGAATGATCCTCGCAGTGAAAAAAGATGCTCTGCAAGCAAACTGACTCAGCAACGCTCTGACAGCAAGCTGACTGAACGGCTTCGCGTAACGCTACATCGAGGCCCAGAAGTCATCGCAGACTATGCTTCACTTCTTGCCTAAAAGAACCAGCTTCGCCACTGCCTCCAGTCGCTCCAAGACGGCCCTGCCGACTCAGCAGCCACTAAGGCCAGCCTCAGCGCCCGTCCAGCCCCAGCCAAAAGTAGAGCCGGAAGTCGTCACCTTTATTTATATAGCGCTTTTTACAATACAGATTGTTTCATAGCAGCTTTACAGAGATAACAGGAAAATAATGTTGTAATAATATTGTTAAATATAAAATTAAATGTCCCCAACTAAGCAAGCCAAAAGCCAATGGCGACAAAGGCGAAGAAAGGCGACAGGGTGACAGACAGGGTGCCATCAGGTGACAGAATGAAGAAAAATACCTTGGGAGAACCCAGGCTCAGTCGGGGGGCCAGTCCTCCTTTGGCCAACGATGAACAGTGTTTGTTTATGATTTAGGCAGCATTATAGGTCAGAAGGCAGATGGGATCAGAACTTTCCCAATATTTATCATCCAGTTCATCTGGTTGGGGTCGGAGTCATCACGCCGGTATGGAGACGAGTCTGTTGAGCTGTCCATGAGGCCTTCACAGGGCTGATGAGGCCCAGATTGTCTGGCACTTCAGGGACGCGTTGTTGTCGTGTCCATGTGATGGTCCTTCATCAGATCTGGATATGGCCTGGATCCGGCGGACTGCGGCAAACCTCGGGATAAACAGAGAGACTAATATTAGCGTAGACGCCATCCTTCTTATGATGGACAAAGTACATCAGGATTTATGGGAAGTGTTCCCGGTTCCAGCTAGTCAAGCCATGCCTCCACCCGGCCAAACGTTACCCATATCCGAAGCATCAAGGGCCTGCGCGAGACCCAGCCTGTAGTACTTCAACCATTTGCCACTTGACAAGTCAAGCCATCTGCGGAGTGTCAAGCTGGATTTTGGGGATAATAGAATGAGGTTAATAGCTCCAATTCGCTCGCAGACCATCCCGCTTCAGGGGCATGATTGAATGTCCCATGTCCTCAGAGCCAAAGTTCAGTCTCTGCTGGTAAAAGGCGCCGTGGAGAAAGTCCCCACGTAATGCAGAGAGTCAGGTTTTTAAAGCCACTACATCCTCATCCCCAAGAAGGATGGCGGCCTCAGGCCCATCCTCGATCTGTGATGTCTGAATCGCACCCTCATGAGAAGGCCCTTCAGAATGTGAAATATCAAACAAATCCTTTCACAAATTCGCCCAAGGATTGCATTATATCAGTGGATCTGAAAGACGCTTACTTTCATATCCAGATAGCCCCCAATCATAGACCGTTCTTGAGATTCACGTTTAAAGGGGTGGCATACCAATATACAGTCCTTCCATTCTGACTCTCTCTAGCTCTGTGTACTTTTACAAAGTGTATAGACTAGGCACTCTCCCCCCTGAGACAGATCTGAATCCGCATACTCAACTATCTCAAAGATTGGCTGCTTATAGACCAATCAGAACAGGAGCTATGCACCCACAGATCCCAGCTCCTCAGCCATCTGGAGGACCTGGGCTTCAGGGTCAACTTTGGCAAGAGCTCGCTGCTCCTCAGCCAACGCATTTCATTCCTGGGAGCAGTTTTTGACTCAGCCCAAATAAAGGCTCGGCTCTCACAAGAGCGAGCCTTGAAAATCAGGAGCATTGAGACCACATTCGAAGTGGAGCCCTTTCACCTCCTCAAGAGGTTTCAGAAGCTACTGGGCCTTATGGCGGCAGCTTGCTATGTCACCCAGCTGGGCCTGCTCCACATGCAACCACTCCAGCTCTGGTTTAAAGGTCCCATTTTACCCCATGCATAGCACACAAGGCTGACACTCTCAGGGTGCCCTGCGGCTGCATCAGAGCCTTGGTCCCTTGGAAGTCACCCATTTTTTACCAAACACGGTATCACTGGGCTCAGTTTCCAGGCGGAAAATGGTTGTGACAGATGCCTCGAGGTGTCTACTGAGCACTCTGGCTAATTTCAGCAATCAGAGCAACTTTTTGTCAGCTTTTGAGGCCGCAATAAAGGGCTGCCGGTTTCAAAGCAAAGACTTTCCAAATGGATTGTGGATGCGATAACACTGGCTGACAAGTCATTGGACTACAGGTATGGCGTCTTCTTGGGCGTGGTCCAGCGGAGTCGCTATCCCAGATATCTGTGCGGCGGCCAGCAGGTCCTCGCTGTCCAGCTTTATCAGATTTTACAACCTGGATATCCCTGTTCTTCAAGCACGGGTGTTGTCAGTTAGAGACACTTATGGACTGTGTAGGTCTGAGCCTTTCCCCTAGCTGGTCTAAGGGCCTTCAATCGAGCGCACCCTAGCTGTCGGCTCGCAGAGCGGCTTCGATTCTGCACTTGTAGTTCAACGATAATGGATTCAGTTCCCAATGAGCGTCAGCTAAAACTGAAGAAATGTGAGTGAACCATATCGAAAGGGAACGCTTATGTTACGCTTATGCAACAGCTAAAACTGACACATTATCTCAGGGAACCTGGGTTACGTGAACATTTGAAATTCCCCCAAAAACTTTGCATTTGTCGCAAAAATTTTGCGTTCCCCCGAGGAACTTTGCGTAAAGTGTTTGCGTTCGCCGAGAATCTTTACGGAAAATGTTTGCGTTCGCCAGAGAAACTTTGCGTCAAATGTTTGCGTTAGCCCGAGAAACTGTGCGTAAAATGTTTGCATTCCCCCAAGGAACTTTGCGTAAAATATTTGCGTTCCCCCGAGGAACTTTGCGTAAAATGTTTGCATTCGACCGAGAAACTTTGCGTAAGATGTTTGCATTCCCCCGAGGAACTTTGCGTAAAATGTTTGCGTTCCCTCGAGGAACTTTGCATTAAATGTTTGCGTTAGCCCGAGAAACTTTACGTAAAATGTTTGCATTCCCCTGAGGAACTTTGCGTAAAATATTTGCGTTCGCCGAGAAACTTTACGTAAAATGTTTGCATTCGCACGAGAAACTTTGCGTAAAATGTTTGTGTTTGCCCGAGAAACTTTGCGCAACATGTTTGCGTTCGCCGAGAAACTTTGCGTAAAATGTTTGCATTCCCTCGAGAAACTTTGCGTTCGTCGCAAAATGTTTGCTTTACTCCAAGAAACTTCTCCTTAAGAAAGTCCTACTTAAGTGTTTCAAAAAAGCACCAAGTTCAACCAATTGCGTGTAATATAAATGTAAACTATGATACATTTTTATTTAATTGTAAATAACAATAAGTGTCTGGAAACATTACATTCAGTGAAGTACAGTATATTATTTTAAAGTATGATATTTCTGAACTCATTTTAAAAGTATGTTGTATTGTTTTTCATGAGGGGCAGTACCACTTTCTGTTTGTGTTCACTGAAAAATAAATACCCACTGAGGCCATCGGATACATCGACTCCTATGTTTCTGTGTGAAAAATAATGGGACATATTTCAAAATCATATATTCAAATGCATCTACACAACACCACAGAATAAAGTCTACTCACTTGTTGCAGTCTCAAACTGTAGCAGGAATTGGAACAGTCATTTCTGTCCATTGAATGACTGAATGAATGAGGCATTTATATAGCGCTGTGGAAAGCTTCAAATGGTCCCACAGTCCTAGATGTTCCACTCAAGGAGGTCCCAAAATGGTATTGGGCCAAACACAAGACCTTATAATCCACGAGGTCCATGACTCCTTTGTAGCTAAATCCATTGCTTTTTTGGCTTTGTATTCATAGCGTATGAGAGAAAGAAAAATTGTATATGCATAATGTGAGTCGGGCACATCTAACAGCTTGCACTTGTGTGGAAAGTTCTCTACTGTAGAGTCTGGACCCATTTCAGTAATCTGTCACTGTCCATACTTTTACCAGACCCATGTAGATCTCCACTGACAGGAACGAGAACAAGTTCTTAGAGACATGTCTTGTCATGGTCTTCAAGGCATTTGGATTTGGCATTAAAGTATGACACAAAGAAGAAGTTAAAACTACTCCAGAGGACTACTTTGTTGAGGTAACTCAAGGCCTAGGTAATCGAGCCAGTCTGACAACAGATATTCCTGTTTATTTAGTGAAGCTGCTTTGAAACACTCTATACTGTATACTGTACAATACTTTATACTGTATTGTATAAAGTGCTGTATAAATTAATGTAACTTGAAGTTTACCTACATTGCAACATTACCAGCTCTTGCATCACAGAGCTAACATATTCTAATGCATCATCAATCAAGTCATCTTGTTGACAATAATGTGGGCAATTACTGTTTGTTCATACAAAGCATTTAACATTGCAGTTATTTGAGCTTTTATTTTCTCAAAACATTTAAAAGAAAATCTGTAATTGGAGTAAGTTGCTTTATAGCTATAACTCTTGTAAACAGCATATGTCTATACAATTCTTGTATAATAGTATACATGCAGTTTTTATAAGCTCACATGAATTGAGAAATATGTATATTTTAGACACTTTTACCACAGAACTTGAAGCCAATTTGGGGGGAAAAAACAAACAAAAACAAGAAATCGTGACCAAATAAATGCCTCTTTTGAGCTATGTCTATAGCAGGAACTGCTCAGTATTGCTTTTATCATTGCATTTATTATAACATCTGCAATTACACTCAGTCCATGAAAGGACAACAACAATATTCTGTTTTGTGGTGTGCAGGTGTCATTATTCCTGTTTTGCATTCCCCTTGTCTTGTGTGGACTTTTGTTATTTCCTGTTCTGTGCCATGTTTTGTAGTCTTATGTTCCAATCTCCTCTTGTGTGTATACAGTATATACCCCAGTGTTTCTCATGTTCTTTGTCTGGTCTTGTCCTACATGGATGAACGTTTGGTGTGTTTCTGTTAGTCTGTTCTCGGTTCCCTGGAATCTGTTATGGTTTTGTTTATTTTCTTTTTAAACTACTTTTCATTTGGATCCAGCTCTCCCTTTGTTTCTTGAGTTCACCCTGCATTACATTAGGGTTGTTGTTATCGATTAACTTGGTAGCTGAGTGTAGCAGACTCTTTGTGTCTGGCAATTATTTTGATGATTGACTGAATAAAAGAATGTTTTAAAAAGATTGCAATAAAAATAGGCGTATTAGTGTTGGGTCCGAGTCCACCTTTGTCGAGTCCGAGCCCTTATCAATAGAGTCCAAGTCCAAAGGGGGCTGAGTCTGACATTTTTTTTTACAAAAAAGTTTTTAAAAAGGGGAGTTTTTAACATCAACATCCGAGTCGGAGTTGGATTTTGAAATTGTTATAAAATTCAAACAATAAATACTGTTTTGTGGTGCTTTAATGTGTAGGCCTCAGTTCAAGCAGCATGTGAACTGATAATCTCTTCTAGTTATAGCACGAATTGAACATGAATGAACACCAGAACTGCAAAAAGTAATCAATACACAGAATTTTTTAAGTTCAAGTCCACTGACTTTAATCTACTGGGACTCATACACAACTATTACAAACCCAGCAAATATTTAGTGATGCTCGAGGAAGCATCCGTTAAGAGCCAGGGGGTGTAAACTTTTGAACTGGATCATTAGCATGATTTAGCACCAACTGGTTTGGTTTGTTTGTCAGACAAAAAATGGTGGATATCTGCATTATGATTGGTCAGATCGACTCTCAATCAAATTCCGGTGAAAGGTCTCAACACTGAGCTCTAAATGTAATGTTTTAACCTTAACAAAAGGATTGCAATGTATAGTTTCAGTCATACTTTTACCTACTGTACATCTTTCAGAATCTACAAGGTAATACTCAAGAATGCAACATGATGCAAGATGCAAGACTTTTGAGCAGGATGATGGTGATGTTTACATTTTCATATTTAGTTTTACATGCTAATATCTTATTTAGCCTCCGAAGGGCAGGACTAAATTAATTAATGAATTGTAAAACAAAATAAGAACAATTTACACAAATGATCCAGTTCAAAAGTTTACAACCCCTGGCTCTTAACGGATGCTTCCTCGAGCATCACTAAATATTTGGAGGGTTTGTAATAGTTGTGTATGAGTCCCAGTGTGAAAAGATTGATCTCAAAATCATATAATCACTGCTAGAAAGGACTCAAATATGCAGAAGATGCTGGAAAAGCAAAGAATGTGCAGGAGGATTTTTCTGAAGACTATTGGGCAGTTTAAGTGTTCGGGACAAACAAGGAACTCATGAATTATAAAACCATTACAAAAAAAAAAAAAAAACATGCAAAAAAACTCCGTTGTGGATACTTCCGGTAATGAATGACACACAATATTAAAAATCAAGCCTATGTAATTTTTCTTGTATTTTGGGTTTGTATTTTGTCTTCTGGACTATATTATTAAACATCTGTTATGTGAAAATGCTTTTTTCAGGGCAGTACTAAATAGAAACAATGTTTTTATGATCCTTCTTATTAAAATGGAGATTCTGCAAAGAGTATGTAAACTTATGACTAAAGTGTAAATGTAACAAAAATCATAACATTATTAGAAGCCAAAATGTTGCTATTATCACGTTCTCATGTTGCTATGGTTACTATGTCAATTATTGCAATTTCATGACTCACAGGACTAATATTTAGCAGATTTCTTTATAATTTACAGTGTGAACGTAACAACTCTAGAAACATGAAAGACAAAACTATTATTTAGATCAATTGCGCTTACCGCATATGATTATTAGACTTACGTTCAGAACTTACGTTCTGCACTCTCACTAGAACTCTCGTCATAAACACTTAAAGGCAGGGTAGGTAGGTCTGAGAAACTAGTAGAAAACTGCTGGATTTTGAAAGTCTCCAAACAGAGAAACTCCCACCCCCTTTCTTCTGGGCTCCTTCCAAAGCCATGCCCCAAAAACACATGAACGGGCAATGCCAACCGCTCAGCTGGAGGACGTGTTTACCAGTGTGAGCGGAGAGGAGCGCAGTGCGATGGAGAGACATCATGTCAGAATAACAGGTAATAAAATACCTTTTTGACTGCTCTTACTCTGCCATATTTGTGAGACTTCGTGGCTTGCGGTCGGTACACTCCTCTCCTCTTCCGAAATGACCGAGTCAACCGAGTGCGCGCATGTGGGCAGCTTCTGTTGCAGAAGGGCTGGTAGTCATAGCAACGAGAGATAGTGACAGTCGCTCAGTCAATCAGAGCACTCGGTCCGAATGGAATAATGAGTTGTGTTTATTGCAGCCCTGTGGGGACTACAGACACTCTATTTTTATATCTGAAACTCCTTTTCAGAGTACTTACATTTTAGATATGTATTGGTATATAAACACAGTTTAAACATATTTGGCAAAAAGTGTTTTAGAAACACATTGTCTACCCTACCTTTAAGTTGTCCACACTGTGCAGTGAATCTCTTATTTACATCGCGTCTAAACTTTGGTGTTTTTATGAGAGGATTTGCAAAGGATAAAGCTTGTACTGATTCTGAACATACATTTTGAGTGAATTCTCCGCATGGTGAATCTAAAACGCCTCTGATTTGCCACTGCGTTCATGCGCTTATACATGTCTGTGATTGGCTACAATGCTCAATGCTGAAACAACACAGGGAGTTTAGTTTTGTTTTTGAATAATATTGTGTCTTCCAGTGCCCGGATTCAACTGTACTGGGGACATTTTCAGAGTCTAAAATGTCCGATTCCGTGTCAAGTCCGAGTACAAATTCACCCGACAAGTCTTCACCCAGTTTATCCAAAATTGGACTTGAGTCCTAGTCCAAATTCGAATACCCCAACTCTAAGGCTTATGCCCAAGTGTAAGAAAGATCACATAAATCTCATCTGTGTGTATTTGTGAGGTAAATCTGAATAAGACTGTGTGAATGTGGGTGTTTCTGCATGGGTTGGGACAGAGCAAACGGAGAGACCAATATTGTGACCGAAACTGCACTAAACTTGCAAAAGAGACCCATTGTGTCTGTGAGAGAATAAAACTGTGCAAAGGAGACAAGTGAGATTCTCAAAGGATCAGCTCTGAGTGCACTAAAAAACAACTACATTGTCTTTCCAATCTATAGAAAAGTCCTCCAACACAGCTGAATCTATCTTAGCATTAAATTGAGCAATTTGCCTTTGTTCTTGAATACCAAGTTGACATCTGACAACTACTGATAAACCATTGAAATAAATTTCTCAGGCAGACACAACACTCATGGCTTGAGTCATGTCATAAGTTTCCTAATGAGCTCAGCTTATGTCCTAAACAAAAATGTGATGTACAGATCTTGTTTAATATATTTTGGTTAAGTAACGGTTAAGTTGAGGGGGACATATCATGAAAATCTGACTTTTTCCGTGTTTAAGTGCTATAATCGGGTCCCTGGTGCAACTACCAACCCAGAAAACGTGAAAAGGGAAACCCAGTAACTTTGTTTTGGTGAGCCTTTCTCTGCAAGTATGTCAAAAAATAAGCCAATCAGATGTAGCTCCCCTTCTGACATAGGAAGAGGATCTTATTATAATATTACTGCCCCTTAATCTGCAGGTTTCCACCCACAGCACTGCCATTTGGTTTTCGCAAGTGACAACAGTGTAAATTAAGTTATTGTAAGTGATGTTAAATAACAGAAGCATCTTATATCTGTTTTGACATGATCTTTAAATTAAACTTCTTGAAGAAAGATTGTAACTTGCAGAGCTTACATTTTCTTTTGCGATTCTTTCCTCTCTTGTAATAAATCCCATCCCAGTTTTCCTCCTCTTCACCTTCACCAACCCAAGGTCTCCAAGCACCTCCATTCAGACTAGGATTTGCACGGGTATCATCTGGCGGGTAGCGAACAGGTATTGCTGTATGATTGTATAATACTAGACGTGCCAGTAGCTCCTTGACAACATCAGGCCTGTGCACTGCAAGGTCATGGCGTTCACAAGGGTCGCCTGTAACATTGAAAAGCCAAACCGATTTCCTTTTTTCTCCAGTCTGTCGCTCCAGGTTCCACCAGCTGCTAGGAAAGTTTGTGAGAACCTGGGGTGGCACCCAATCCCCATGTCCAGGGTCGCCCGTCAAGAGTTTCCAGTCACCGACTCTAATGGCCGCTTGCACGGTTGTGTCCCATAGTCCATGGCCCTCCTTAAATGAGCCCAGACTGCGCCGGTGGAGAGGGTCGATGTTGTGAAGAATTTCCAGTCGTGGAGATTCCTTCCCTTCACTAATGGTAGGCCAAACATCAAACCCATCTAATCCCTGATACTGTGACACATTCCCCCCAGCAAGTCCAACAAGAGTTGGATACCAGTCAGTAATGTGAATAAGGGCTCTGCTGACCCTTCTTCGATGGCGTATCAAGGGACTGTGCACGAAACCCACTCCTCTAATACCACCTTCCCAATATGTTCCTTTGCACCCTCGTAGGGGCCAGTTACTGCCCCCTGTGAGCGGCTGGGCTCCATTATCAGTGGAGAAGATGACAACGCTATTGCGGTAGAAGCCATATTTGCGCAGCGCATAAGTTATGTTTCGGACCGCCTCGTCGACGATAGAAACCATGGCTGCGTATTTCCTGCGTGGAACATTGCCCATGCGGCGAAACGGATAGACATATTCTTTGGGAGGGTTTAGAGGTGTATGCACTGCCTGAAGGGAAAGGAAGATAAAAAGAGGCTGACTGCTTGAGTCGTGCGTTGCTAAGATTTTGCGAACTCTCTGGGTGTAGAGGTGAGTTGAGTACTTCCCCCCTCTCCCCCATGCCACTGACTCACCTTCGTGGAGGTCAAAGCCACACAATGACTTGCCGTCACATGAGCCATATGTATAATAGTCCACACTGCCAGTCAATGAACCGAAGTAGGTGTGAAATCCACGACGTGTGGGCAAACAATCTTTCCGATAGAAGCCCAAATGCCACTTGCCCACCATGTGAGTGGAGTATCCAGCCTCCTGCAAGCGTTGAGGGAGTGTGACCGCATCTAGAGGGAGGCAGTTGGGTTGACGAGGTCTGATGATGGAATGCTGGAGGCCGGTGTGAATTTGATATCTAAAAGAAAGCATAAATACATTCTTAATGTTCAGAAAGAGAGAAAAAACAAGAATTGAAACAATAAGCTTTTTACACCCGGTTTTAAAGTTGACATGAACTTAAATCTGACCCTACTTTCTATGGGTCCTGTCATACACCCGGCGCAAGTGTCTTTTGCTAGTTTCAGTCCGACGCAGTTATAATTTTCACGTCCTGCACCATGTTGTTTAAATAGCAAATGTATTTTTGCCCATCTGTGCGCCCATGGGCTGCTGGTCTGAAAACGAGGTGTGTTCAGGCGCATTGTTAAGGCATTGCTATTTTGAGGAAACTGAAATAGACTGAGCAATTGACCAACAAAAACCTGCTCTAAAGTCAATGGCTCAGTATTTTTTTTTGTTATTTAAAGGGTGCAATAGTAAAATGTGCCTTTAGGTGGGTCCACAACGCACGTACACTCTGCTTATTACACACACAGGGACGCGCAGCAGCACACAAGCATGCCAAATATTAAAAATAAAAGGTTTACGATTATTATTGTGTAAATAAAGATATGGTGAATCCGGCTTGTCAAGTAGATGGTCTGCTTGCGCTTTAACCTCACTAACACACACGCACGCACGTACGCGCACACACACACACACACACACAGCTTTAACCTCGCGCACGAGCAGATCCGTTTCCGCGCTAGAGAAGCATTTAGTTTTTAACGCTTGCAAATTCCGCCATGTAAATCGCAAATCTACCATGACGCGAGCGCAACTGGCTTTTAAAGGGAATTAGAGATGAGACTCTGATTGGTTTATTTCACGTTACACCCAAAACGCACCCATTGCTCATTAAGAGAATAGGATTCACATTGGCAGCATTTCTGTTTCTTCTACAGGGCAGCACAAAATAATGCTTATCGTCGGTTCGGAACCTGGGTGTGCTTTTTGATACCAATCTTTCATTTGAAAGTCACATGTCTAGTATCTGTAAAACCGCATTTTTTTCATCTTAAAAATATATCTAAATTACATTATATGCTCTCAATGAAAAATGCAGAACAAATAGTTCATGCGTTGACATCAAGGCTAGATTATTGTAATGCTATAATGGGTGTTTTCCCTGCATGCTTAATAAACAAACTACAGCTGGTCCAAAATGCAACCGCTAGAGTTCTTACCAGAACCAGGAAGTATAACGACTCGGTTACTAACGTAACCTTGGTTCCCTGAGAGGAGGGAACGAGTATTGCGTAAGTAGCTTATGCTATGGGGAAAAACTCCTTTTCTCGAGAATATTGAAGTCTTTATGTAAAACGCATTGCAGCTGCACAGCTGACAGCAATGAAGGAAGGAAGCTCGGTCATTGGCTGTGCTGCGGCAACTTGCTCAAACCAATGACGGGGCGACTCTGAATGCGCGACCAATGAGCGCGCTTCGCGCCCGCGCGCACCAGAGCCCGCCAGGATGGGCGTGGCCAAGAGCTATTTATTGGGCGCCCCGTCATGAGAGTTCTTTAGGTTAAAACGACTGAAGCGAACTAATCAAGCACAAGCACGGCAGCTTACGCAATACTCGTTCCCTCCTCTCAGGGAACCGAGGTTACGTTAGTAACCGAGTCGTTCCCTTTCGAGAGGTCTCTCCTATTGCGTAAGTAGCTTACGCTATGGGAACACCATGCAAAACGCAGTGCGTGCTGAACTTCGCCTTATGATAGCCAGAGGCAGGTGCCTGAGCTGAAAAGCAAAGTTATCATCCAACTAGCCGGCAGAGGCGAGCTTTATATGTGGGAAAAATACAGAGCGGCTAGAAGGCGCTTAGTGTGACATAAGCACATACATAATCTAGATACGAACTCGTAGTTCAACTAGTATCATGCTGATAGTACATTGGAATGCAATGTCGGGACCTGTAGGTTGTAGAACCTGATAAATGTGGACGGTGAGGCCCAGCCTGCCGCCGCACAAATATCCTCGATCGGTATCCCGCTCGACCATGCCCAGGAAGAAGCCACACTCCTGGTGGAGTGTGCTTTGACTCCCCAGGGGCATTGAAGTCCCTTAGCTTCATAAGCCAGCGCTATAGCCTCAACTATCCAGTGAGAGATTCTCTGCTTTGAAACGGCGGAACCTTTCGTACGGCCGCCAAAGCATACAAACAGTTGTTCTGTCTGTCTGAATAGGGCAGAACGCTCCAAATACACTCTGAGAGCCCTAACGGGGCAGAGTAGATTAGCGTCGTGTTCGTCTGCTGGAGACGATAGCGCAGTTAGGGAGATAACCTGTGCTCTGAAGGGAGTGGTGAGCACTTTAGGAATATACCCATGTTTCGGTCTAAGGACGACCCTGCAGTCGTTAGGTCCGAATTCTAGGCAGGCAGCGCTTGTCGAAAGCGCGTGCAGGTCGCCCACTCTCTTGACCGAGGCGAGTGCCAGCAAGAGCGCAGTCTTGAGCGAGAGCTGTTTAAGGTGCACGGTTCGGAGTGGTTCGAACGGGGGCCCTTTAAGAGCGTCTAGGACAGTAGCTAGGTCCCAGATCGGCACTGAGGGGGGGCGTGAAGGGTTCATCCTCCTAGCGCCCCTTAGGAAACGAATAATTAGGTCGTTTCTTCCCAATGGACGTTCCATAACGGGGTTGTGTGACGCTGTGATGGCCGCCACATATACTTTGAGCGTGGAGGGGGTGCGGCCCGCCTCCAGAAGCCCTTGTAGAAAAGCGAGTACGTTCGTAATCTCGCATGTCTCAGGGTTCAGGCCCTTGGCATTACACCAGTCACTGAACACTTTCCATTTCTGGGCATATAAGCGTCTCGTGGAGGGCGCCCGCGCCTCAGCGATGGTTTTTAGCGCTCCGCTCGTGAGGTTCCTGGGAACCCGTTGAGGGGCCATGCATGAAGGGCCCACAGATCGGGCGGGGATGAAATATCATCCCGCTGGCCTGACTGAGGAGGTCTGGCCTCAGTGGAATCGGACGTGGTGCAGATTGCATTTGCATCAGATCTGGAAACCATGTTTGGTTCTTCCAGAGTGGGGCTATCAGAAGTACTGCGTTTTTCTCCTCTCTGACCCGACTGATGACCTGTGGCAGCATCGCGATCGGGGGAAAGGCATATAAGGGGCGGCTCGGCCAGCTCTGGGCGAGCGCGTCCGTGCTCTTCGTGAAGAAAAGAGAGCAGTGCGCGTTCTCCTTGGAGGCCTCCAAGGAGGCCTCCAAGGAGAACGCAGTACCAAAACGCAGTTTGACCAAAAGCCGGAGACAGGCCTGCCCTCGTAAAGGGCCCCCCAACCTATTTTGGAGGCATCTGTCGTTATCATCTTTCTCCTTGTGTTCACACCCAGACTCACGCCTGACTGGTACCAGTCGGCGGCTTTCCAGTGCGTCAGGGCTTTTATACAGCCGTGGTTCGCTCTGATTAAAAAGTGGCCCGAACGCCACGCATGAGTAGGGACGCGGCTCTTGAGCCAGCGTTGGAGAGGGTGAGAGATGAGATGAGAGACGCTCTGATGAGAGACGCGCTGTCATTTGCATCGAGTCTAGAACTATTCCCAGGAAAGAAATCCTTTGGCTGGGAGATAGTATGCTTTTTGCCAAATTGATTCTTAGACCCAGGCATTCTAAATGGCTGATAATCCAAGATCTGTGTGTTATTAACTGACTCTCTGATTGTGCTAGGACCAGCCAATCGTCGAGATAATTCAGTATTCGCACTACCCTTCGTCTCAAGGGGGAAAGTGCTGCGTCCATACATTTCGTGAATGTACGGGGAGCCAGGGACAGGCCGAACGGAAGTACTGTGTACTGGTAAGACTGTCCCTCGAAAGCGAATCTCAGAAACGGCCTGTGATGAGGCGCTATTGGAATGTGAAAGTAAGCATCTTTCAGATCCACTGAGAGAAACCAATCTCCTGGGCGTACTTGCGCGAGGATATGCTTGGTTGTTAACATTCTGAACGAGCGAATCATTAGTGCTTTGTTCAGGTGTCTGAGATCTAGGATGGGGCGGAGACCACCATCCTTTTTCGGGACGAGAAAATAGCGGCTGTAAAAACCTGCCTCGCTCATAGAGGGGGGAACAGTTTCCACAGCGCCCTTTTCTATTAGTTTGCGCACCTCGGTGCGTAGAACCTGTGAACACTCCTTTCTCACTTTCGTCTCGACCACAGTCGTAAAACCTGGTGGTCTGCGAGCGAACTGGAGCGAGTATCCGTGCTTTACTATATTCAATACCCATTTCGGCATATCTGGAATGTTTTCCCATGCCGCTGCGTGTACAGATATGGGCTGAATACAGGCTAGGGGTGGGCCGCTGTGACAGAAGGGAGAAGGCCTTTGCCGAGGGGCCTGCTGGCGCCCCTGCAGAAACCACTCATCCAGTTGGCTTCGGGTTGGTTCTTCGGGAGAAGACCAATCGAGCCCGAGGTCCTCTACGGCCTTCGAGAGGACGCGGATAATCTCCGTATCCATGGTGGAGCCCCCGCTCGTGCTAGCTAGCGTCGACGGGGCGGGGTCGAGAGTGGAGCCCGGCCAGTCGTCCGATGCAGCGTCGATGGACAAGCTGTCATCCATTCCCCCATCGTCCTCGGACTCGCCGAAAGTCACAAGGCCCACCGCTCTGCTAGAGGGGTGTGGGTCCGGCTGGGTGAACTGAACCGGCGGTGGGGAAGGTAAGAGCGGCGGTGAAGCACGCGGAGACTGGCTCGGCGTGACGTCACTGAGCTCCGGTTCAGGAAGCCTCTGTGAGCGGCGCTTTTTCTTAGTGCGCGGCTCAAACAGAGGGGTGGCGGCGATGGGCTCACTCAAGGCGAAAGCGGCGAGGCGAGCCCGCAGTGCGGAGAGACCCAGGTCATCACATTCCGGGCATCCGCCCTTGGTCAAAGCAGCTTCTGCGTGGTCCCGGCCCAGGCAGCGAGCGCAGATGATGTGACGATCCCCGTCCGGGAGAAGGTCTCTGCACGATGCGCAGGAAGGCATTTGAAACAACGCCTCAGAAAATTGCTCTTTTACAAGTGTCGCGGGGCGAACAGATGTAAAGATACTTGCGTGTGTGGCACGCCGGATGGCTCAGTAGGATGGCGTTCGAAGGCAGCTGAAGGTGCCGACGTCCTCGTAGCAATCCCGCTGGTATGCTTTTCGACGGCGGCGAAGGCTTCAATAATCCGGAGGATCCAGCGAAGAAGGTGTTCGCTGAAGGAGATTAAATCTAAAGAACTCTCATGACGGGGCGCCCAATAAATAGCTCTTGGCCACGCCCATCTTGGCGGGCTCTGACGTGCGCGGGCGCGAAGCGTGCTCATTGGTCGCGCATTCAGAGTCGCCCCGTCATTGGTTCGAGCAAGTTGCCGCAGCACAGCCAATGACCGAGCTTCCTTCGTTCATTGCTGTCAGCTGTGCAGCTGCAATGCGTTTTACATAAAGACTTCAATATTCTCGAGAAAAGGAGTTTTTCCCCATAGCGTAAGCTACTTACGCAATAGGAGAGACCTGTCGAAAGGGAACCATATTATCCTGGTTCTGTCAACACTGCATTGGCTCCCTATTTAACATCGTATAACTTTTAAAATATTGCTGATTACTTACAAAGCACTAAACAGTTTAGCTCCCCAGTACTTGAGCAAGGTCATAACGCATTTTGGTCCTTCATGTCTATTGCGATCTCAAAATTCTGGCCAGTTGATAATACCTAGAATATATAAATCGACTGCTGGCGGTAGATCCTTTTCCTATTTAGCACCAACATTTTGGAATAATCTTCCTAACATTGTCCGGGAAGCAAACACAGTCTGTCAGTTCAAATCTAGACTAAAAACACATGTCTTTGGCTTAGCATACACATATCACATAATAGAGTTCTATAATTCAATGTTAGGCTGCATAGTTTAGATCAGCCGGAACCGGGAACACTTCCCATTAATCCTGATGTACTTGGTACATCATAAGAAGGATGGCGTCTACACTAATTTTAGTCTCTCTGTTTATCCCGAGGTTTACTGCAGTCCGCCGAATCCAGGCCATATCCAGATCTGATGAAGGACCAGCGCCTGGACACGACGACAACGCAGTCCTGAAGTGTCAACTAGTCTCTCCCCTGTGAAGGCCTCCTTACTTTTACCTCTGTACTGATCAAAGTTGTCGGGATAATTCCAGTTCGCGTTTTTGAGGTTTGCGCAGAGATAACGATTAATCGTTTGCACCTTCAAACCTATTTCAGGGAGTTCGTTTCTCGAGACACCAGGCACTGTTTTGTGCGGATGGGTGGCCAGAGCTCGTTAAGGGTTTTTCTGTTAGAACGGTGTCGTGTTAGCGGCCCCTAAGTTAATAACTAATGATCTTTGCAACAGAAGTGAATCAATCAAAAATGACTTTAGCTGGGCAATAACTTTATCCTAGAGCTGTGGTAAAGCCTAAACAATCTGTTATGGTAATTTCAGATGATTTTAGTTTATTACAGGTCAGGCACAAATAAAATGTACCTAATTGATGCAGTTTTAAGAGAGGCTACAGATCTTTGGATTCACATTTGGAACATTTCTGTTGCTTCTAGCCTACCGGGCACAATTACCATTAAACTGAACCTAACATATGATTCTTGTATTCTGTTAGCTACTGGAGACCGGAGACTGCAGAATAAGACGTACCGTACCGCTAAAACCAGTGGAGAATTGTGGTATTAAATTAAATATTAGCTTAAAAATTAGTTTGCTGTCTTAGTTTGTCCGTTGTTGTAACCAAAGATGGGCCTTTGTCAACTCCGTCAATTATGGTCAACTGTCAAACATTTTTTAAGACCGTCAGATGAAGGTTTCTGTTAATTTTGAAAGAAATATTTTGTATTCTTTTTTCCATTTATTGTGTTAAAATATTAAAACATCAACCGAACTACATGATATTATGTCTGATTTACCTAAGAACATTGGTTATTTATGTTTAATATTAAAAATAGGGCAGAGAATTAAGGAGTTTATACGAACTGGATTGTTCATAATAACTCTAACTTTTTAGAGAATGTATTTTTTCCACTTAGCTCCTTTACTGAACACCATTATTACATAATTGAAGACTTGGATGTATTTAATTACAATAGCATGCTTTTTAATTGTCTGACGGAGTTGACACAAATTACGTTATGAAGTGAATAAATGTACTTTTTTAGAAAAAAACATTTTCAGAACAAACCTCACATCACATGGTTCATTAGCTGAGACCTTTGTCTACAAAAATATCAATTTATAATAATGTATTATTAAATAATAAAAACTAACTTCTAAACATGTCATTGTTTGTTCATGTAACTGTAGTTCACATTAATGTTTACAAATACATTGATTTTAATAACATATTAGTAGGCTAAATATTGAAATTAATATGAACTATGATTAATAAATGCTGAAGAAATATTGGTAATTCTTAGTTCATGTTAATAGTTAACTAATGTTAATTTATGAACCTTATTGTAAAGTGTTACTGAAAGTATTGTGTGAAAGAGGTGATGAGGTGAATGAGCTGCCGGTGCATCTTTTGCAGTTTTTCAGTCAGTAGAAAGGTCTCTTTAGATTTTAAAGTTATTGTAACCGACCGTAGCCTGTTAACTGTCAGTGTGTAGCCAGGACTGGTCCAGGTGCATGTGCAATAATTGTTTATGGTTCATTAAACAAACATGAAAAACATTGCTCAAACCCTTTCCAATAAAGATCTGTAACGTTTACTTGGATATTTACAAAATTATTTGTTTTTATAATCCGATTTTAGATTCTGATTTCAGTTGAATCTCTTTCATTTAATTTCTGTGTGTTATTATTAAAGTATTGTGTGAATGACCTGCCTGTGATGAGCTGGCTGCGGGACGGGGTGCACAGCGGTTGCACATAATAGTTCTCCAGTCGCACTCCCTCGGACGCCAGTTTATCCAGCGTCGGGCTTCGGACGTCCCGACTGTGATACCCGATGTCATTGAAACCCTGGTCATCTGTCAGGATGAAGATGATGTGTGGAGGTTGTTTGGGTCTGAAAGCTGTAGTGATGTCTTCTCGGCTCGATCTCAAGCCACTGCAAGACGCAAAAGTTTGGAGATCGAGGAAAAGTCCGAAGAGCAAACATAATGCCATCCACTTCGAAAAGAGTTGCAACCCGAACTGCGCACTCATCGAGTCAGAGAGAAGAAGAGAAAATCTCCGGGCTTTGCTTTGAGTTTGGCTGATGTCAGTGCAACGTGGCGTTACATATCGTGGGTTCCTCCATAAAGCAAGAGCCAAAAACCAGCCGAGCGACTGACCAACAGCAAACACACCGACCGTCCAATCGACCACGGAACGCCAAATAGGTCATAATGTGCGATTTACCGACACAAAAATATCGCTAAACGCGACGTTTTTTATATTCAATCCAGAGTTGTTTACTGCGTGCCATTACACGCTCGGGGAGATTTAAAGCGTCTTAGACTGACAAAGAAAAGTAGTTTTCTGTGACATTAATATCAACCCCTCCTTTTCCTCTCTCAGTCCAACCCCAACATGACGAAGGCGGTAAGGACTAAATAGTCGATTGTCTAGAGGGGGTTATGAAAGTGTGTTCAGATTTCATTTTTGGGGGGTTAGCCTATGTTTTTTTAAGCCTTTATAAAGTCAATTCAAGTCACCTTTATTTATAGCGCTTTTCACAATACAGATTGTTTCAAAGCAGCTTAACAGAAATAAAGGCCACAGTCACACAGTCATTTAAGTAAACTTTTTATTGTGTGTCCTCAAAAAAGACGATGCTCGTGAACCTGGACCACGATTAATACCTAACATTTCAAACTAGGCTATCACGTTATTAGGAGACGAACTGATGTAATGTTTGTAACAGCTAAATAATGTTAAATTCTTTCCATTGCATGCATTAATCTGTAAAGTCACCTTTATTTATATAGCGCTTTTTACAATACAGATTTTCTTCAAAGGAGCTTTACAGAGATAACAGGAAAATAATGCAACAAATTTTCTTTCTAGAAGAAAATAACATCTTAGTCCAGCTTAAGTAAGTTCAGTGATAGTTCATTGTTGTTGATAATAAAATGATTAAAACCTGCTTCACACAAATGTTGCAAGGCCACCTTACATTTGCTCCAAGCAATGCATTAAAATATATTGTTAGTCATTGTCATGTAACTGTTCTTTTATGATTGTGCCTCATATAAAACTTCTATTTGTCTTATACAAACAGTCATCGTCAACATTTTATCATTCAGTCACCTCTTAAAGTAATAAAACTTATCTAAAAAGTGAAAGATGATAAAAAAGTTTAACCAGTATTATAAAAATGGCAGTAGCCCCTCAAATTAAACTGTCAATACACATAAACCACAATCTCTCAAAAAAATTGAGTGACAATATAATTAAAAAAAAATCCTTTCAGATGGGAAAAGGCTTAAGTAAAATTAAATCAAATCATGACCCACCAAAGAGAAATTATGTTTTATCTGACCGTAAAATGACAATTTTAGCTTATGCAGTGGCTAAAATAGCACAATATGAAAATTGGGCAGACAACAAATTAAAAAAAGTTGTGTGTTCCTACTCCCGTTGAAGTATTGTAATATCACAAATACTGTTAATTGAAAATAGAGTTCAGTTGACAGTTTATTTGAGGATGGTACACTTTCAAATATTGAGTTTTTTTTAAAATGCCGCTTCATCATAGATTGTCCCACACAATGACTAATTCTCTGTGGAGCTCATTCTGGAAATGTAAAACAGTTTACAGCTAAGATGTGTTTTGGTGGATCGGCTCACAAGTGGACGACTCTAAACACAGGTGTAAACGGGTCTAAAACGTTTTGAGCTCGTCCCCTTTCCACCACTTCCAGAGGGAGTTGAAAACACATTCGACCGGATTGCTTTCGTAGTGTAAACGCTCATGTGATCGAATGTTCAAACAGCCACTAAAAGACCGTCTTCTCTCCGTCTACTGACCTGATGAGTGAACATTATGAGAAGAGATCGAGCCAGACGGGTTTAAACTTTACCGGCTGAAGACACAAGTTTGGTTTGAAGAGAAAATGTACCAAGCACAACGTTCTCTCAGCATTCCTGATTTCTAACACACACTCACAGCGTTCGGCTGATCTTGTGTCTGTCAGAGCAGAAACTAAAGCTGAAGCTCTCCGTGTGTTCTTCCATCATCGCCGGTTCATATGCAAATTGCGCAAACGTATTTCGTCCATTAGATCGAATGATCTGAAAAAACAACAACAACACCACACATTTACCCACCCATAGACTCTCCCCTCGAAGAAATCAGGACAGAAGTGGGTGACAGTGGACAAAAGAGACGGATTAAAACACCAGGTGTGAACGGGAATGCCCTCCACTCGTGACCCGATCGACCTAAACCGTGTAAACAGGGCCTATATGACAGAGTTGACAGATTAACAGGAAATATGCAAAAGAAACAAAGGGGAAACACACTCCTTAAAAATGTTTTCGGATGAAACCTACTAATGATAACTTATGTCAGGTGGCGTATAGGTACTACTTTCTTACACTGTATTTGGGACTGTAGTCACATTCAATCGTTTGGAGAACAGGACTATGAAAGTTTGCTACTAGTTTGATTCTAAAATATCATTATGCATATAGTTGTATTGTTACCACGCTAGCATGAACAATGGATTCTCATTTATGATTACTGGAAATATCTATTTTGGGTCAATGCGAAATCCACACACTTTTATCTGCAGAGTCACATGGCAAAGGTATCAGAAGAACAAAAAAAATCCAAGGATTTTAGAATATACATTTATTTTCCATTTGTGACACGCTTAACATTTACAACATTTTACATTATGAGGCTTACTTAGGATTTTGCATTTACTACGGTTTCAAGTGCTTTGGCCACTTGGTCGACGCTCATGTTGTCCAGTGAAACACTGTGTTCTTTACCAAAACCTAAGGCAGAGAGAGATGATGCATCATTATGCATATATGCTCATCTGTATGAATATGCTTTAGTTATGTTTTCTAGGGTGTTTTCTTACCATATCGACCCCAAAGCATGGGCTGAACTCCAGAGCACTCTCGGATCAGGATGGGAAACTCAGGGTTTGCCTTCTTTAACGGCACATAATGCTGCTCGATAAAATCCCTAAAATAACAACGACAAATAATAATTAGCAAAACAGAATGAGACTGGGAACCTGGTCCATGTTGAACTTAAAAATCGTCAGGCTGGTTTATCGGCACACACACAATCCATTCATCTCTCTCTGTATTCCTCGCTCTCACAGAAGAGCGCAACAATTCAAAAGAGGGATCCAGACTGATATTAACACTCAACGAACACTTCAAAACCAGAAATAAACTGCACTATCAGACACATTTACTGTGGATAGGACTCGACCACGCCATGCCATTACTAAAGGGGAC